>NC_054385.1:19413181-19713181 GCF_017654675.1 Xenopus laevis | reverse complement strand
TGAAAGATGCAGGAATCTGTGGAAGTAACAGGGTCCACCTTTCTGTTCTATAACAGACATTTGGTACTAAAGTTCTTGCTATGGTTCTGCAAGGCACTATTTCTTCTATAAAGCACAATAGCCGTACTGTAAAGAAACATTGCAGCCTTTCCAATGCCCCTGATACTACTTTTTGGGTCCCATTGCAATGTATTTGTGCGCAGGCATATTAAGAAGTGTAAGAATGGATTATGGCTCTGCGTTTCTCCGCTGGTCAAGATCCACTATGTCTGGCATTAGCCTAATACCTTATCTCAAACAGACTTACCTACTCCCCGTCATCTATGTGTTGTGTATAAATGATAAAGAGGTAACATTATTCATCTTATCATATCCCATAATAATGACCAGCTGTTACTGAGATGCCTGAAACAGCTTTCCTGCTGAAGACAAGACTTTTGAAACCGCAAGGAGAATATCAAATAAACAACATTTCCGATATATATGCTAATGGATGTTACTATGTGTTTATATTATACATCTCTCTTCCATCAAACATTATAAATACGACACGGTTTCAAAATTGAAATGAGAAAACCCAAGAAAGCAGTCTTAACGTAAATTCACATTTAAGCACCTAGTTGAACAGAAGAATTGGGCTGCTGCAGGTAAAATGATGATCTGCAATTCGGCAGTCCAACAAGGGCCCCTGCCTGCAGTTAACTCCTGTACCCCCAATGGTGACCCTGTTGCTACACAATACCTCTGTCTGTCTCACTGATCTCTGTATGTCTCTAGCCATTGTTAAACTACCCAGCAGTCCCTATGATAACTAATAGCTGAGCTGTAGTTCAGTTAAAGCTGGTCGCCCATCAGACAGAGATCTAAGCAGAGCCATCATTAAATGGGGACGGGGGGGAGTCCAGGGGTCCCAGGAGATCTGATGGGGACCCTGGTTCTAAAGCTGCTTATGTTTGGAGTTTATCCGTGTTGATTTAGAATGTGCAAGTTTGAATAAATGTGGACAAAGGCAACAGTAAATGACAGGCAGAACCCCTGTACCAACTTGTGTTATACAAGAGCGGAATAAAGAGATTCCAGGTATAGGGAGCTCAGTGGCACTGACTGATCAGCTGTATCATAACATCTTTTTTATTCCCTCATTCCCTTAATTTAGGAGATGCTACATGGGGATGTTGCTGTGGAGCCTTGGATGGTCTAGTCACCAATTCTAAAATGCTCCATCAGTGGGTATATAAACATATCTCATTACAATATTCCAAAGAGAACAAATAGATGGATGTTGGGGTTTTGGCTCAGATGACCAAAGCAGTAAAAAATCCTTATATGCCAAAGAACCCTGAACTGACCAACATGGTGCACTACTTGTCTGATTCTGGAACTGACAAGTAAAATAAACATTGGTGATCAGGGTACCCTACCTTAATAAAGATCAATGATCGTCAGGGCCCCTATTAAAGTGAAGACATTGCTGGCAAGGGTCCCTACCTAAATAAAGATCATTAATGAACAGGACTCCTACTGATTGGTGGCCAGGGGAAAAAACATTGGTGTTCAGTGGACTTACTTCTAAAGTTTGGCGGTTGGTCTTCTTCATACCCCTCCGGTGGCTTCTTTGTTCTTCTCCGGGAGTGGCAGTGACATCAGCGGATTCTTCTTCTCCGGGCCCACCTTGTAAGTTGAAATCCACTGGTCCTGGGACGACTGTGCTAACATAAGAAGACTTTTCACTAATACATCCATCATGTATGATAATCTAGAGAGCAGAATTGTGGTTTCACTCAACAATGATAAAGCCTTCCATTCAGTAGAGTAGGTGAATTTATAGACTACCATAGATCAGATGGGTATCCCTCCCACCTTTATTACTTGCTCAAGGCATATTACACCCTCCCAGTAGCCAAAGTCTAAGCTGTCTCCCTCCTTCTCAATCAGCTGAGGCACAAGGCAGGGGTGTCTCCTCTCCCATTTGCAGGTCCATGGGTTAATTATTCAGACATGAATAAATATGCTGAGCTTAATATTAACAACATACTCAGATACTTAGAAACCAGAGACTTGGGAGCATCTCCCCTATCCCTAACAAGCCGAAAAAATCGATTTAAGATGGTGGTTTTATCCAAATTAATATATATTTCTGCAAACTCTGAATGTAATCCCCAGATTAATCTTTAGCAAACTCAAAAGTCTTATGTTACGTTTTTATGTAATGGAGACAACTCAAGAATCTCATTACAAACTTTAAAGCTCTGGCGTCCCAAATGCCTTCCTGTATTGCTTTGCTACACAACTGACAGTTGCCTGGAGACTGACAGGGGCGATCCTGGCCCCTCCACCGCCTGAGGCAGCAGCAGTTGCTGCTGCCCCCCCTCCTCCGGAAATTCGCTCTTAAAGTACCAGGAGCAGCATTTTTGCTGCCCCTGGTACCTAGTGGGGCGCTGCTGCCTGAGGCGACAGCCTCAACTTGCCACATTGGCGAAGCACCCCTGCATTTTGGGGTCCCTGGAGAAGCTCAAAAACCTATTACTGTAAACAGAGGAACAGCTTATATAAAAAAAATCTACTCTGCTGATGAAGGCATCAGAGTGCAACTGGTTTTTATTTTTTACTATTTGTAGTTTTTGGGCTATTTAGCTTTTTATTCAGCAGCTCTCCAGACTATCAGCTATTTCAGCAATCTGGTTGCTAGGATCCAAATTACCCTAGCAACCATGGATTGATTTGAATAAGGGTCAGCAATATGGAAAGGAGAGGATCTGAACATAAAGATGAGTAATAAGTATATATGTAGCAATAATGTGTCTCATACACAGCCTCATGTGAGCAGGGTTAAAGTAAAAAGTATGGGGGGCTGGTGCCTGGCAGAGAAGCTCAATGTTATCAGGAGACACAGACCCAGCACTTGCTGATTTATTAAACACTGATATTGGGGCCTGGGGCACTTGCTCTCACCCCTTTTTGAGGGGAAATTCTATAGGGGGGGGCAAGTGTTGTTCTTACACAAGTACCACAAGGGGCTGAGGATTATACACAGGCCGAGAATCAGCCGACCCAGGCTCCACTCTCTTGTCTGGGAGCAGATACACAAAATACATAATGGGCTGTAACATAGAATTCTATAGGCTCTCACGTGTATATACAGTTCTTTCCCATATTGACCACGTAATCACTTCCCTGAGCCCTGACTGGAGCAGCTACAGTGGCACACAATATGCTCACACACTATACATTCACACTATACGCTATACACTCACACAACACGCTCACACACTATACATTCACACTATACGCTATATACTCACACACTATACACTATACACTCACACACTATTCACTCACACTATATGCTATACACTCACACTATACACTCACACACTATACACTCACACACTATACACTCACACACTATACACACACACACTATACACTCACACTATACACTCACACTATACACTCACACACTATACACACACACTATACACTCACACTATACACTCACACACTATACACTCACACACTATACACTCACACACTATACACACACACACTATACACTCACACTATACACTCACACACTATACACTCACACACTATACACACACACTATACACTCACACACTATACACACACACTATACACACACACACTATACACACACACTATACACTCACACACTATACACTCACACACTGTACACTCACACACTATACACTCACACACTATACACACACACACTATACACTCACACTATACACTCACACACTATACACACACACTATACACTCACACACTATACACTCACACACTATACACTCACTCTATACACACACACTATACACACACACGCACTATACACACACACTATACACTCACACTATACACACAGTAGAGGAGAATGAGGCAGGAGCTGGGGAAGTTCATGTCTCTCCTTGAGTATCAGGTGCCATAGACACAGGGGCTCCTCATGTGGGTGGCAACAGAGAGCTGCAGTTCAGTTGTTGCTGAACTGCAGCTCTCTGTTGCTGGAGACTGAACTGCAGATCTCTGTTGCTAGAGACTGAACTGCAGCTCTCTGTTGCTGGAGACTAAACTGCAGCTCTCTGTTGCTGGAGACTGAACTGCAGCTCTCTGTTGCTGGAGACTGAACTGCAGCTCTCTGTTGCTGGAGACTGAACTGCAGCTCTCTGTTGCTGGAGACTGAACTGCAGCTCTCTGTTGCTGGAGACTGAACTGCAGCTCTCTGTTGATGGAGACTGAACTGCAGCTCTCTGTTGCTGGAGACTGAACTGCAGCTCTCTGTTGCTGGAGACTGAACTGCAGCTCTCTGTTGCTGGAGACTGAACTGCAGCTCTCTGTTGCTGGAGACTGAACTGCAGCTCTCTGTTGCTGGAGACTGAACTGCAGATCTCTGTTTATGGAGACTGAACTGCAGATCTCTGTTGCTGGAGACTGAACTGCAGCTCTCTGTTGATGGAGATGTGTTGTTGCACTATAACTCTCAGCGTATTCCTGTGGCGTCTCTGAGTCTGTAACTCCAAACAGTGGAGAAGATGTCAGGGTCACACGAAAGTACAATCAGCATGTGACGCTTCTTTCTTTCTATTCTAGAACGCCGCTGGGCATGAGAAGGAACTGCAACTCTGGGTTTAAATCTCCGGTAAGTTCCATATCCAGCACAAACCCAATTCATTCCTGTCTCTGCACATTCTTTTGTACTACAGCTCCCAGCAATGGGTGAGGATGATGGGAGTTGAAGTCAGAAAAAAACCCAACAGGTATCGAGCCAGTTCTCATCCCTCATATAGAGTAGGTATTGGCAAGCTGTTGACTTGTGCCCTTATTAAATCACCTATATTCTATGTCCTTCTTCCAGTTGTACACTATACCCTTATTATAGAGCCGGGTCAACAGATTCTAGAGCCAAAGGCCAGCCCTGTCCCTGCCAACTCCCCCCAACTGCATGTTAGACAGCACCCACTGCCAGGCCCAATCTCAATTTCCCCCCAACCAGCCGCCAGACCCAATCCCCCTTTCCCATGCAAACAACTGCCAGACCTGATTCCCCTTTTTACCACAACCAATCACCTCATCCGATCCCCCTTCCCCCCGCAACCAGCCAGCAGACCCCCAATTCCCCCACAACCAGCCACTAGTCCCATTCCTATTCCCCATGTTTGCTGCAGCTGCAGAGACCCTCTGCCAAGTGCTCCACGCAGAGAGGGCACAGTTGTAGGAACTGTCATTTTCTGCACCCAAATTGCACCCCCTCCAGATGTGTCCTAGGCACCTGCTCACCCTACCTACCCCTAGTTCTGGCCCTGCCTTATTCATCCAGTTGTATCCTATGCCCTTATTCATCCACCTGTAGTCTGTGCCCTTATTCATACACCTGTAGCCTGTGCCCTTATTCATCCACCTGTAGTCTATGCCCTTATTCATCCACCTGTAGCCTGTGCCCTTATTCATCCACCTGCAGCCTGTGCCCTTATTCATCCACCCGTAGCCTGTGCCCTTATTCATCCACCCGTAGCCTGTGCCCTTATTCATCCACCCGTAGCCTATGCCCTTATTCATCCAACCGTAGCCTATGTCCTTATTCATCCATCCATAGACTGTGCCCTTATTCTTCCACCCGAAGCCTATGCCCTTATTCATCCACTTGTAGACTATGCCCTTATTCATCCACCTGTATCCTACGCCCCTATTCATCCACCTGTATCCTGTGCCTTCATTCATCCACCTGTAGCCTACGCCCTTATTTCTCCACCTGTATCCTGTGCCCTTATTCACCCACCCGTAGCCTGTGCCCTTATTCATCCTCCCGTAGCCTGTGCCCTTATTCATACACCTGTAGCCTGTGCCCTTATTCATCCACCTGTAGCCTGTGCCCTTATTAATCCACCTGTAGCCTGTGCCCTTATTCATCCACCTGTAGCCTGTGCCCTTATTCATCCACCTGTAGCCTGTGCCCTTATTCATCCACCTGTAGCCTGTGCCCTTATTCATCCACCTGTAGCCTGTGCCCTTATTCATCCACCTGTATGTATATATATATCTATATATATCTATATATATCTATATATATCTATATATATATCTATATATATATCTATATATATATCTATATATATATCTATATATATCTATATATATATCTATATATATATCTATATATATCTATATATATATATATATATATATATATATATATATATATATATATATATATATATATATATATATATATATATATATATCTATATATATATATATATATATATATCTATATATATATATATATATATCTATATATATATATATATCTATATATATATATATATCTCTATATATATACATATATCTATATCTATCTATATCTATCTATCTATCTATCTATCTATCTAGATAGATAGATAGATATAGAGATAGATAGATATATATATATATATATATATATATATATATATATATATATTTAATGTAAGATACTACAATCATCAAAATAACAAACTGTGGACAAGCAATTGACAGACCACAGACACTTAAAATTGAGTGAAGCATTATTTCACATGTAGACGCGTTTCGTGTGTATCACATGTAGTCATAGGCATGCAATATTGTCTGAATGCTTTATTCACATGTGGCTCTTATCTGTTGTCAGGTTCAGTCTCCTTGTTCCAGCCAGTCGAGCAGAGGCTCAGAGTTTTCTCTGCAGAAGGAGGTGTCGGAGCTCAAGGGAAAGGTGGCAGCTCTAGATCAGGAGATATCACAGCTGGAGTCAGAGTAAAGGTGGCCATAGACACACAGATCGGATCGTACGAATCGAGGATTCGTACGATTTTCGGATCGTGTGTGGCGTGTGCCGACATCTTTTGCCCGGCGGAGATCGGTCGTTTGGTCGATCGGTCAGGTTTGATTTTGACCCGACCGATCCCGCCGGAGCTCATGGCACATCGTAATCTGATCGTTCGGCCATACGGCCGAACAATCAGATTACCCCCGATATAGCCATGCCTGTTAATGGCATATCGGGGAAAGATCCGCTCGTTTGGCAACATCGCCAAACTAGCGGATCTTTGCATCTATGGCCACCTTTAGTCACAATCACTCACATTCCTTGATGGCACTGGATTTCCATTCTCCACTGACAATAGTTTGCTTGTTCCTCAGAGGGTTGAGTGTTGCAGAACTAGAGGAGCACATCACCCTTCTTCATGAATATAATGAGTTAAAAGATGCCGGGCAGATGCTCTTGGGCAGACTTGGTAAGACTCGATGTCCCATTGCCATTGAATTACTTAGGGATAAATAATCATTTTAGAATAATTGTGGAATGGCTGGGGTGGATCGGGGGTTGGTTTTGCATTCATGAGGCTTTTCATTTTCAATGGGGGCCTATTTTTTTTGTCGGCAGGACCCACCACCCAGAAGGTGCAGGTAACTAGTAGGCAGAAACTTCAGTGTCTCTTTAAAGGGAAACTTAAGTTTCACATTATCACATTCTTGGATAACATGTTTGTTATGTGTGTGTATTTGCAGCTGTGTTGAGGGGAGTCACCACCAAGGTGCTGTATGCTGAGTTTGGGATGAATTTAGAGGACTGACCGGTGACATTATTCTGTTCCTGTGCTTGATGCTGTTGAGGTGACAATCTCCTAAATCAGTTTAGTGAAGGAGCTGCGCCAGAGGCCTGTGTGACTACGGAGAGATGTGGCTGTGCAGCTCCAGACTGGAACTCTCGGGACTTGCTTGTTGCACAGAAAAGGTTATTTATTATGTTCTGCTAAATGGACTGAAATTCAGCAGAACTCCAGTTGCACCCGTATTTAATAAAATCTGATTTTCACATTCACTGTTCAGTGTCAGTTTGTCTAATGGAAATAGTAAGAGGGAGATGTATTCTGCCTTCTCACCTTGCTTTATGTTTTACCAGCTCAACTTGCAATATTTTGGACGTGCCTACAGCAAAATAGCCTGATATCATACGAGGCATGGTTAGCTAATATTAATATTCTGTATTTCTCAAGACCTGAACGGCACTGCTATGTTTTCCCCCTCCCCTTCAGCAGCCGCTCAGTTTACTACACCTAGTATTACATCCCTGATATCATGGACATCTCCTTTTTTTCACATAGTCTACACTATTTGTATAAAGCACAATGCAGCAGGAACAGCCTGTACTCATAGTCTGTACAGAGAATCCCATATAACTATGGCAGCATAGGCATTCCCCTGTACTAAGCACAATTCAGCAGGAACAGCCCCCTGAGTTTGCTCATAGCCTGTACAGAGAGATGCCATAAAACTATGGCAGCATAGGTATTTCCATGTACTAAGCACAATTCAGCAGGAACAGCCCCCTGAGTTTGCTCATAGCCAGTACAGAGAGATCCCATAAAACTATGACAACATAGGTATTCCCCTGTACTAAGCACAATTCAGCAGGAACAGTTTTCTACTTTTGCTTAAAGGACCAGTAACACTAAAAAAATTTTATTAAAAAATCAGTTCTACCCACACTAATAATAGAACTACCGTGAATAAAGTTTATTAATTTTTCCTGTCTACTGAAAAATGGCGATAGGGCGACTTATTCTGTAGATCTGCGCTCCACATCTTCCCCCTAACCCGCCTTCTGCCAAAACCAGAAGCAATGTGACTTTGGCAGCGGCAGGAATGTGTCAGTGATGTCTGCTATCAAACAACGTGTCGTTGTGAAGCTGCTGCTGCCAACCTATGACCCTGTTGTAATCACTCCTTAATGCAGCTTGTCACCCGCAGCTCGCAGCCTGCCCACCTGACACCCCCCGCGCGCGCGCTCTCCTCTGGCTGCCTCTCTGCAGCTTGGCCGCTCTGGGCAGGATAAACCTGGAGGCGAGTAGAATGTCCAGAACCAGCCCCGGCAGAACACTAAGCAATGAGTGGCGACTTCTGGCAGCTATCCCTCCTGTTGCAAAGTGATCTCCAGTGACAGCGGGCCAATGCGACTCTGTCAGGCTGAAATCAGCATCCAAATTAGCCTGGTAGCCCTCTCAGCTTGCACCGAGGCCCGCTATTCTGGCAGCCTGCAGGCGCCTTGCTTAGGTAGGGGCTTTTCTTAATTGGGGGGTTGAGTTCTCCTTTAAAGGGGTTGTTCACCTTCCAAATGCTTTTTTTCAGTTCAATTGGTTTCAGCTTGTTCACCAGAAATAATGACTTTTTTTCAATTACTTTCCATTTTATACTGGTTTTCCAAAATCTAAGATTAAAGTTAAATGTTCTTGTCTCTGGTGTTTCAGTCTGGCAGCTCAGTAATTCAGGAACAGACTCTAAACTATTACAATTTTGCAACATTTAGTTGATCCATTTCTCAGCAGCATCTCTGCAATGTACGTCTGGAAAGCCAAATAGCTGTGGCAAATCAGGGCTTTGCTGAATTGCAGATCAACAAGAGCTGAAGGTTTAAATACATCAATATTTTTGTCTCAGTTTGGGGCCTCCTATTGTTTTCTCTGAACCCAGCAGTAGCAAGTGTATTCTCGGGATTGTAAACTGCATATTCACAGAATGGGAAAATCTTGGTTCATAGAGTGTGGGGCGGGGGTGGGGAATGAACAGGGTTTTGGCATCGGTCGTAGGGAGTGTCAGAAGTGGATCAGGAGTCAGGGTTTACATTGGGGTCCCATTCTACTTGTTATCAGTGCCCACCACCAGGAAACCCAGGTTAACAGTGGCCTAATAATTGGGGACCTGCTAATTTAGCCATATGGGGCCTGTTATTACTGGCGGCAGCCCTGTATGTGTTACCCCAAGACTTGCAATCTGTAACGTCTGCTAAATGCCAGAGGGGCTGGTGTAAGATAACATAGACCTGTGGGAGCCTGTTTGGGATTTGAAATACTATATTGAATCTCAAGCTGGACCTGAATACTGTTATCATTAGAAATCTATATCTTTGAATTCTATGCTGGAGACAAAATCATGGCACATACAAAACTGCTTAGATACTTCTTTGTTCCAGATTATAAAAGTTCCTTGTTCAGGCAAACTTTCCCTTTAAATAAGTCAGAATACTTTCCAATGGGTAGGAGCTTCTCTTGTTACACATATTCTCCAGTGCAAGTGGGATGACTGTGACACACACACAACTGGTCAGGGAAACAACCCAGACTCAGCAACTGTTCAACTCATCACAATACAACTCTCTCTAATTTGTTGAAGCAACAAGGGTTTTCTTTTTTTTAGCTTTCAAAACTCGACTCTGGTGGGACTTAAACCCACAACCTTTGAATACCTTCACTCATCTAGAAGTCGAATGCGCTATCCATTGCGCCACAGAGCCTCCTGACTATGTCCCCTATATTTACAGCCATCAGACTCTGTTCTGCAGTCGTGTTGTGACAGTGCACTCTGCTGACTTTGTGTTTAAGGATATTCATTTCCCAGTAAAGTAAACTTTTGTTTTAAAAATTTATGGGAGGTTAGGGCAGACTGCCTTCCCGCCGACTAGAATCCAAATCACCGGTGGGATGGCACTCGTTTCATGGATCATCTCACCCAGTTTGGACAAGGCATAGAGAGTTCTCATTTGCACACAATCCTAATTTCAACAGCACCTCCTATGTTAAGGCTTGATAAGTGCTGTTTCTAGACACAGAACCAGTGGAATAACACAATATCACTTTGGGATTATGGGAATATTATTGTGGAAGTGAAAGGAGTGAATGTGATGTTACAGTTATACTGGTGGGGTTCCAGCCTATTGCCTTTGTATAACTTGCTCTATATATTTTGACGTATAACCCAACAACCACTGAGCCTGATATTAAACTATGGCGGTATGACTAGGTAGAGATTGAGTGGTGAATCTAGCAGGATTCAAGTCCGCACCTGCAAAAGCTTGCATATTGGAGTCCAAAGCACTACAGATTAGATCCTGGGGTGGTATAGTATGATTAAATGTTATAGCAACTAGGGATGCACCAAATCCACTATTTTGGATTTGGCCGAACCCCCGAATCATTTGCAAAAGATTTGAATACTGAACCAAATCCAAATGTGCATATGCAAATTAGGGGAGGGAAGGGAAAACATTTTTTACTTGTTTTCTGACAAAAAGTCATGTGAATTCCCTCCTGCCCCTAATTTTCATTTGCATATGCAAATTAGGATTTGGATTCAGTTCGGCCAGGCAGAAGGATTTGGCCAAATCCTGCTGAAAAAGGCTGGATCCTGGCTGAATCTCGAACACTGGATTCGATGCATCTCTAATACCAACAATTCAGTGTAGTTATTGTTTAACTAAATACAGACTACAAATAAAAAGGCAACATATAACACTACAGCTAGATAAAGATAGATTTTAGATTTGGGAAACGTATACTGAGAATGAAGATTGTCATTAGGCGGGGGGGGGGAAATTGGTTGGGTTGCCTTTTAGTTTTTCCAATCTTTCTATGCACTCCTGTCCAATGGCTCAGGAATGGGGCTCACATAGGGGCCAACTGAGAAGTTGGAATTTCTCTGCAAATGGCATCTAGCTTGATCAACTAGAAGTCCAATGCACTATCCATGGTGCCACAGAGCCAGTAGCCAACCACACACCATGAGCCACACACACTGTGAGACCATACAGTACATTTGGTACAGTAGTCACCACTACAACGGCTTCTCTTTTACTTTCCCCTCTCTATCTGCCCTAAGTCTTTGGTGCCCTTAAAGGGGTGGTTCACCTTTAAATTAACTTTTAGTATGTTATAGAATGGCTAATTCTAAGCAACTTTTCATTTGGTCTTCATTATTTATTCTTTATAGTTTCTGAATATTTTGCATTATATTGCAGCAATATTGTTATTGCTGCTTTGTATTATTCATATTTTTAGTCAGGCCTCTCCTGTCCATATTCCAGTCACTTAAATCAATGTATGGTTGCTAGGGTAATTAGGACTGAAATTTCAAACTGGCAAGCTGCTGAATAAAAAGCTAAGTAACTCAATCAGAGGCAAAACTGCAGTATAGTAATTCAGTGTATACGGCTTGTGCTGATCATACTTTTTGCCTGTTGTTTTTAACAAATAAATATGTATGATTTCTGGATTTTCTTGCACTAACACACTCTGAAATTGAAATAGAAGTCTACAACCTGCTACACCCTGTTAGGCTCTCACATAATGAGCAACTGAATTATACAGAGGCTTCTTGGTGACTACTTTCATTCTTACATTTTACCCCATTTAGTACAAGAACATGTACATAACAAAAACATACAAAAGGTCTATTCAGCAGCACAGGCCTTATTTGTTAAAGCAGTGTTGAAAAGGGAAGTGTACTGTCCCTTTAAGGGCAACTAACTCCACCTTGACTACTTCTATAACTATAAAACCAGAGCCCATTTAAATTCTGCCCTACCACAACATTTTCTACTTTTAACTACCATGAACAGGTTAAAGGAGAACTCAACCTCCCAATTAAGAAAAGCCCCTACCTACTCAGCTAGATAGTCTCCCCTCCTTGCTTTCCCCCCTCCCCTGCCTGCATACATCAATAGCCTTAAAAATGTCCCTAAAATATTTCTCCCCTAGTAGGTAGTGGCTTTTCTTAATTGGGGTGTTGAGTTCTCCTTTAAAGGGGTTGTTCACCTTCCAAACGCCTTTTTTCAGTTCAATTGGTTTCAGATTGTTCACCAGAAATAATTACCTTCCATTACCTTCCATTTTTTATTGGTTTTCCAAAATCTAAGTTTAAAGTTGAATGGTCTTGTCTCTGGTGTTTGAGTCTGGCAGCTCAGTAATTCAGGTGCAGATTCTGAACTGTTACAATTGTGCAACATTTAGTTGATACATTTCTCAGCAGCCTCTCTGGAGTATTAGCAACTATTGTATCAATTTAGCTGCCTTTAATGAAACTCAGGGATTCTGCTCAGCAGGGACAAAGATAAAAAAAATGTAACAACTTAATGTATCAATTTAGACAGGGTCGGCGACCCCCCCCTCCCAGAGCTGCTTTAGAAGGTGAAAGATGCCACTTTACACTTCATTATTAGAAAAACAACCCCTTTAAGTGCATAGCGGGCATTTCCCCAGTGATTTCCATATGAATGGAATCTAAAAGTTCCTTGTTGAGGCAAACTTTCCCTTTAAATAAGTCAGATTACTTTCCAATGGGTAGGAGCGTCTCTTGTTACACATATTCTCCAGTGCAAGTGGGATGACTGTAACACACACACAACTGGTCAGGGAAACGACCCAGACTCAGAAACCGTTGAACTCACCACAATACAACTCTCTCTAATTTATTGAAGCGACAGGGCTTTCTTTTTTTAGCTTTCAAAACTCGGCTCTGGTGGGACTCGAACCCACAACCTTTGAATAACTTCACTCATCTAGAAGTCCAATGCGCTATCCATTGCGCCAAAGAGCCTCCTGACTTTATGGCCTGTAGTTACAGCCATCGGACTCTGTTCTGTAGTCGTGTTGTGACGGTGCACTCTGCTAACTTCCCTAAGTTTCAATATATTCATTTCCCAGCAGTACACTTTTGTTTTAAACATAAGACATAAGTGGAATGTTATACAGGTAGAAGACCCATTATCTGGAAACCATTTATCCAGAAAGCTCCGAATTACAGAAAGGCCGTATCCCATACACTCCAAATTTTTAAAATTGATTTCCTTTTTCTCTGTAATAATAAAACAGCAGCTTGTACTTGATCCCGCATAAGAATAGTTAATCCTTATTGGAAGCAGAACCAGATTATTGGGTTTATTTAACGTTTACATGATTTTCTAGTAGATTTAAGGTATGAAGAAAATTACAGAAAGATCCATTATCCAGAAAACTCCAGGTCCAAAACATTCTGGATAACAAGTCCCATATCTGTACATATACAGTAGTTGGTGAAAAAGTTACTTACGTTCAGAAAAAACTTATGTTACTTATGTTGCATGGGGAGTTTTGTGAAATCGTTAAAGGGGAATTAAACTCGCACAGCTAACATAGTGGCCCTCAATAGACCCCACTTCATAACCACTGCATCCCTGCTCCCCAGAGTTGTCCTATTGCTATGTCAACCGCTTCACTTCCGCACCCTCGCTCTTATCACCAAAACAATAGAGTGCAAGCTCCTGCTCAGCAATCTGCATCAGAAAGCAAGAGTGGAACTCAATTGGCCTCCAACCCAACTGCACAACTCTGCGTTAGAAAGGTGGGTGTAGGTAAGCAGGACTGTTTTGGGGAGCAAATTTACGATGGTTTGGGAAGGGAAGATCTTTGTTTGGTTAAGTGGGTTTTGTGCTTCTTAAATGAGAATTCAACCCTATAATAAAAAACCCTGTACCCCAAACCCCACATACTGTAGACCCCCCCTCCCTCCTCCCCCAGACTAACTGCCCCCCAGGGAAATGCCCCATACTTTATACTTACCCCTCAGGGCAGATTCAGGCAGTGGAGATCCACGCAGCCATCTTCCAGGTCTTCGGTAAGCTGACTGGGAGATCAGTATGGCAGCGCAGGCGCAGTTGGAGCAATTTGCCAGTTTGCGACAACTGCGCATGCGCCGAAATGAACAGAAATTGGCAAAGGCTATACCCGGGCAGATTTATGCTGCCAATGCAATCTATTCAGTAGGCTACATCAGTATAGATACAAATTAAAAACAATTTAAAAAATGATTTAAACTCACAACTAAGAAAACCTTGCATTTTAAAGACTAAGGCAACGCTGTTGAAACAAAATAAAACTGGTTTGGATGAAAAGTATAGTATGACTAAATGGTATAGCTACATTTCACCAACAGTTATTGTGGAAACACATACTGGAAATAAATTGGGCAACATATAACACTACCAATAGATATTTCTGAGAGTTATCAATAATCATAGAATCCCTGCCTGAAACCAGCCAACTAAAAGCACAGAATATAAGCTGAACACGAGGAAAAGACACCTATATACAGAGAAAAGCAAGGACACCATCAGGAGGGACTCCTGTCAGGGATGTTATACACAAGTCTTATCAGAAAATCAGGTGGAAACCTTTGTAGTTTTGACAATGTGTCTATGGTGCACTCCTAACAAACGGCTCAGGAAGGGGACTCGCATAAGCACCAATTATTAGTTGGGATTTATCTTTACAAGACTCCCAAAAGCCGACTCTGGTGGGACTCAAACCCACAACCTTTGAATACCTTAGTGTGACCAACTAGAAGTCCAATGCGCTATCCATTGCGCCACAGAGCCTGCAATCTATTAGCCTCCCACACACCCTCTGTGAGATCATATAGTACATCAGTCTTCAAGCACCAAATATTTGATTTGTCGCCAGCATGCACAATAGAGTAAACATTTCCAGTTCTAATTAAGTGAAATTATTAATGGTGTGCTCCTGTGAAATGGCTCAGGAAGAGGCTCACATATAGACCAAAGTCACCAAGTTGGGTTTATCTGCACCTGGCGTCATAATGTAAGGGACCCGCATAACCACAACCCAAACACAGTGTGAGACAGTACGTTACGTCACACTTTCAGCAAAAAAAATAAACTGGGCAACATATAAGCTTCAGCATGAAGGATATTGAGCAATGTATAGTGAGTAATCAAAATTCATACAATCCATGATTGAAACTAGTCAAATGAGAACACAGAAGGACCACACATGAAGGTAACCAGACGCAGCGCTTTTAGTTTTGTCCATCTGTCTTTGGTGCACTCAGGAGGGGACCTCACATATTGACCTCCTATGATTAAAAAGCTGGGTATTACCTCTGTCAAAGGTTAACTCTGGTGGGACTCAAACCCACAAACTTTGAATGACTTTTTATCTAGAAGCTCAATGCACTATCCATTGTGCCACAGAGACAAGGCGCCTTACAGCTCTCACACTCACATGCTGAGACCATACAGAACATCACACTTCCACTTACTGTACATATGTTTTGTCATAACATAGAGAATCCCAGCTCCAAACTGCTAGTATGCCAAGTGGCAACCAGTTTGGACAAACAACCCCCCAGTTTCAACAGCCTCCCCAAGAGAGCTTACCTGAACTTCTAAAATCTAAAGGACCAAAAAGTTACTGTGCCCAATGGTACCCAATGGTATAGTGAGTTATCAAGATTCACACAGTCCCACTGAGACCAGACAACTAAGGACACAGAATTCAAGTTGATGACTAAGGAAAAGGGTCCCATACATAGAGGAAAGCAGGGCCATCGGGGGGACATCATACACAAGTCTAATCAGGACATCAGTTGGAAAGCTTTTTAGTTCTGGCAAACTGTCTATGGTGCACTGCATCAATTGTACCACAGTGGAGATCCACGCAGCCATCTTCCAGGTCTTCGGTAAGCTGACTGGGAGATCACACCATGAGCCACACACACTGTGAGACCATACAGTACATTTGGTACAGTAGTCACCACTACAACTGCTTCTCTTTTCTTGGCAGCGCACGTTCCCCAATGGCCACTTACCATCGGCACACAAATGCAGGAGCAACTGTAACAGCACCACTTATAATTATATTACTATATTATTGATGGGATCAAGTACAAGCTACTATTTTTTATTACAGAGAAAACAGAAGTCATTTTTATAAATTTGGATTATATTGATAAAATGGAGTCTATGGAAGATGACCTTTCTGGAGAATAGATATTGGATCCCATACCTGTATTGCACAGGGCATTACAGCAACATTTCAGACCATACGGCCCTATCAAACTGATGGACGCACATTAACAAGCCATTTGTTATCCTGTTGCGCCATCTAGTGGTTATTAGTGTACAAAACAGTATACAAAGTCATTACAATTTAGAAAGTGCAAAAATGTTCCTAAAGGTCTCAAACATACGTGCTCCATATTAGATAAGTGTGAGTGTTTGATTAGATATCCATATTAAACATATCTGAAAGTACCCTGGTCTGGTGGAAAATGTTTAAGGAAAACGGCTGCCATGAGGGGGGATGCGGGGAGCACATATACAAATCTAATCAGTACCAATATATCAGTTGCAACACTTTTTAGTTTTGGAAGTCTTTCTTTCCTGGTCATCCCGGCAGCATAATCAATTACCTTTGGGTTAGCCCCCCCCGTCAGTAATAAAGAAGAAACACATTCACTAAGGATCCGGCTGCCGGTAGATGTGCCGCCTCCAAATCATCTGGGTGAGAGCCTTGCCAGCTACCTATGTTTTCTTATTAAAGGCATCTACGAAAAGAACTCAGTACTTAATTTCTCTATTTGCAGTGACTCTGCAATCTTTGAGTAGGAAGAACCATAGAAGGGAGGAGAGTACAGAAGTCAGACTCTGCAGAGCATGTGACAACTCAGCGATGAAAAACAGAAGATTATGTCAGCCATGATTTCAAGATTATGCCTCGTATGATAAGGACAGACAGTCTTCTGTTACTCAGCAGGATGTGTCTGCTCCTTCAGTTCCCCTTAATCAAGAGATTATTATGTTATGGATTAAGGAGATAGTGTCTGACACCTTGAGACAGTCAACAACTTCTATGGAGCCTAGAGCTTCTACATCTGCATATCAGGATCTTTCCTCGGGGAAAGATCTTTCCAAGATTCTCCAAGTTCCTAGAAGTACTCATCACTCAGCTGAGGATTCAGGGGATAGAATTGTACCATTACTAAAGTAGACAGGAGAAAAAGAATGACTAATAATCATTGCACCTTCACACCTAGGTTGTCACTAGTTTTCTGTAATGAATTAAAACTTAACTTTTATTAAGAATTAATTAAAATAAAGTATGTCCAGAAGAATTAATTAAAAACTCATGTAGGAAGTAGCATTTAAGAAAAGAATGCTCAGGACCTGGGGTGTTCCGGATAATGGATCTTTCCATAATCTGGACCTATATACCTTAGGTCTACTAGAAAATCATGTAAAAAAAACAATATTCTGGTTTTGCTTCCATTAAGGATTCATTATATCTTAGTCAAGATCAAGTTCAAGCTACTATTTTATTATTGCAGATATAAAGTAAGTCATTTATATAAATTTCGATTATTTAGATAAAATGGAGTCTATGTGAGATGACCTTTCTGGATAATGGGTTTCCGGAAAATCGTATCACATACCTGTATTGCACACTTAGGGCATTACAGCAACATTTCAGGCTATACAGACCTATCAAGCTGATGGACACACATTAATAACCCATTTGTTATCCTGTTCCGCCATCTAGTGGTTATTAGTGTACAAAACAGTATACAAAGTCATTATAATTTAGAAAGCGCAAAAATGTCCACAAAGGTCTCAAACATACGTGCTCCATATTAGAAAAGTGTGAGTGCTTGATTAGATATACATATTAAACACATCTGAAAGTATCCTGGTCTGGTGGAAAACGTTTAAGGAAAACGACTACCATGAGGGGGGATGGGGGGAGCACATATACAAGTCTAATCAGTACCAATACATCAGTTGCATAGGTGCGCATATTACATCTGGCAGTGACATCATCATTTGAAGTTAAAGCAGCCATTTGCCTCTGCCCTAGAGTGCACTTGATTCAGCAAAGATCCGGCTGCCGGTAGATGTGCCGCCACATCACATCATCTGGGTGAGAGCCTTGCCAGCTACCTATGTTTTCTTATTAAAGGCATCTATGAAAAGAGGAAACTGTCTGGTTACAAACGCGCACCCTGGTCTTCCTGAAGAAAAGACTCCCTGGTGCCCAGTGATGGAGGTATCGGCCACCTCACTTCAAATGTGCTGCACAAAGGTAATGGTGACAGGGTGAAACAATTGCTTTAAGTTTATTGCAGCATGCAATGATTCAGAGTTAACCCCTTTATCAAGTATCATTACCTGTGTGCCAGCAATTTCCTTTCATCTACGAAAAGAGCTCAGTCCTCAATTTCTCTCTTTGCAGTGACTCTGTCCCTGCCGAAGAATCTTGGAGTAGGAAACACCATAGAAGAGAGGAGAGTACAGAAGTCAGACTCTGCAGAGCATGTGACAACTCAGCGATGAAAAACAGAAGATTATGTCAGCCATGATTTCAAGATTATGCCTCGTATGATAAGGACAGACAGTCTTCTGTTACTCAGCAGGATGTGTCTGCTCCTTCAGTTCCCCTTAATCAAGAGACTATTATGTTATGGATTAAGGAGGCAGCAGTGTCGGACTGGGACACCAGGAGCCCACCAAAGAACCATAGACCAGGGGCCCACTCTCAGTACTATTATTGTTCTTCTCCTCACTCGACCTCTAGTCTCTTTTCTATATATACTATAATCTATTATTCCATCTATTTAGCCTATTTGTTCTCAATGAAATAGGAAATGGCCATGAAATAAGCCAAATGTTTAGCAGCACAAGTGCTCCCTGACACCTGGGCCCACCGGGAGTTTTCCTGGTATCTCAGTGGACCAGTCCAACACTGGGAGGCAGTGACACAGGGGATAGAACTGTACCATTACTAAAATAGACAGGAGAAAAAGAATCATTGCACCTTCACACCTAGGTTGTCACTAGTTTTCTGTAATGAATTAAAATTTAACTTTTATAAAGAATTAATTAAAATAAAGTATGACCAGAAGAATTAGTTAAAAGCGCACGTACAAAGTAGCATTTAAGAAACAAATTGATGAGGATCGCTATATAACAGCTCCCAAGTCTGCTGTTACAAATGTCAGAATTAAATTTGACCGACGGTTGTATGAACCGCTATAATGTTCCTGCGAAAAGGGCAATATCATTGGGATTGTAAATCACTAGATAGCAATATAGTATCAGGGAATTGGACAGTGCTGCTAGGAAGTCTCTTGATTGTCTAACCACTCAGGTTAGATGCACCACTACCTCCCACCCCAAACATAATGCCCACCAGACTGTTCATTTCCCATTAAGCAAAGTTCCGATGCCCTGCCTACAGAAACTAAAAGAGGTTAGAATGTGCCTGACGCACGTTTTGCTCAGTATGCCCAAACGTTATCAAATGCAGCGATCGCAGGAAAAGGTGCATCTATTTATAATTGCGCCCTGTATTGCCAATTTTAAATCACCAATCGCGAAAAGGAACATCATAGCAGGAAGCGCTAAGCATACCTTCCTATTTGCCCACATTGTGACTGTTGAAATAAAAAGTTTATGTGCCAAAAAGGAAAAGAGTAATTCAACTCCAACTCAGAAGATGGTATAACTGGGGTTCTCCTCGATACTAGACTAGGTCTGGTTACTCTTCCACCTCAGAGGATATCTCATATGGTCTCAGAGACTAAACATTTGAGGACTTTCACCTTTATCCTGGCAAGAGAGCTCATGAGTTTCTAGGATTCTGGAGATCTAAGAAAAAATTGGGACATTTCAGTAACAAACTGGGACTGTGGGTTGAGCTTTCAAAATCAAGACTGTCTCGTGAAAAACGGGACAGTTAGGAAGTATGAAGATTAAAATTCCCTTTAATCTTCAGGGTGCTGAAGAAGATACTTTCATCTAAGATGGAGGTGACTGCAATCTTGCCGGATTGGCCTCTTCTAAAACATTTGGCAGTTCAGGAACCACTGAAGTTACCAAAATGTTATTTTGGGCAAGGCCTAAAGAGTTAACAGTGTTACATAATTCCCAGAAACAGACAACCAAATGGCTGCCCACTTATTCACCAATGATCACATCATCTGAGAATTCACATCCACAACTTTTGACAACCGTACTTTAACTTCTGGAGGTCTGGTGAGTTAGAGCCTTATAGATGAAGAGACAGAATGAATATAAAGCCCACAAATAGGGGTGTGAGGTCGGCCCAAACATCTTGCGGGTATGTGCCTAAGGCGCAAAGCTGGGGAGGCACCAGATACGTACCTGCTCTGTCACCTACCCCATGTCTGGTCCCATCTCTCCCCAGCAGCCGCTTGAATCTTTGTGCGTAAATGCACTTCTGTGCACGAGCTCAATATCAGCCAGCGCCGTTGCCGGCCAAGTTGCCTGGCCAGGCTCAGGTGAGACTCGAACCCACAACACATTGACACGTGCAACTAGAAGTCCAATGCTCTATCTCTTGCGCCACAGAGCACAGCATATGAAGACTATCATTACCTACATACATAAAGTTCATTAAATTATACATCCAGTTCAGGCATGTAGTCCCCAAATTGGTAAATCTATAGGAGCGCCACAGTGTGATCTTCTTCTGCTTCTTTGTTCTTCAGTAAAATGCTGAAATTAAACAAAATATCCAGTCTGTCACTCTATTGTGCATGTGCTGGCCAGAGCCAACAAAGAATAAAGTGGGACTAGAACCAACATCCTTTGAAAGCCTTAGCATGACCAACCTAAAGTCCAAGACATTATCCATTATGCCACAGAGCCAGATCTCTCAGTCTGCAAAAATGTGCTGAGATGGTAGCAAGGTGATGATATAGAAACACCCAAACTGGGGCCATTTTTTCTCCCGAAAAGGAGCACCAGCCCACATTCCTTTTATAGACCCACGCTGCCGATGAAGAGCTTGATGCGAACCCGCCCGCAAATGGGGTGCGAAGACGGCCCAAGCTTGACCAACCCAAGCGTCTTGTGGGATTGTGCCTAGGGAGCAAAGCTGGGAAGGCGCCAGGCACGTACCTGCTCTGTCACCTACCCCATCTCTCCCCAGCAGCCGCTTGAATCTTTATGCATAAATGCGCACGAGCGCAGTCTTGCACATGCGTAATCGAGCTCAATATCAGCCAGCACCGTAGCTGGCAATGTTGCTTAGGGCGCCTGACCAGGCTCAGGTGAGAATTGAACCCACAACACCTTGTCATGTGTGACTAGAAGTCCAATGCGCTATCTCTTGCGCCACAGAGCCCGGCATAAGATGTTTATCATTACCTACATACATAAAGTTCATTAAATTATACTACCATTTACAGGTATATAGTGAACTTGAGTGAAAAATTTGAGCATGCTCATTGGCATCCAGTTCAGGCATGTAGTCCCCAAATTGGTAAATCTATAGGAGCACCACAGTGTGATCTTCTTCTGCTTCATTGTTCTTCAGTAAAATGCTGAAATTAAACAAAATATCCAGTCTTTCACTCTATTGTGCATGTGCTGGCCAGAGCCATCAAAGAATAAAGTGGGACTAGAACCAACATCCTTTGAAAGCCTTAGCATGACCAACTAAAAGTCCAAGACATTATCCATTATGCCACAGAGCCAGCCGTTTGCTAAGATGGTAGCAAGGTGATGATATAGAAACACCCAAACTGGAGCTGTTCTTTCCCGCGAAAAGGAGCACCAGCCCACAGAAAAACTTTCACTGCCAGTAAAATGATTAATGGTGTGCTCCCGTGCAATGGCTCAGGAAGGGGCAAGAATCAAACTCACACCCTAAGGAAACATTCCACTTTGAAGGATAACACACTTCTCATTGTACCACAGAGAAACCAGCAGAATGGCCAAGTATAGCATAACTAACATTTCAGCTACAATTACACATTTGCGGCTCATCTATGAACCAATGATAAACCAAATATCATGATTAGATTATCACTATGAGGGAATTAAAACACACCTTTGTATAATTTGTATTAAATATATTAAAGGCTAACATTCTGTTCATTGAGTGTAACAGCAGAATATATAGTGAATAAAGTACCCCCTCTTGTAAAATATAAGGATATTATAAGTAACTGAGGAGTTTCATGACCATATAAAAACACGAGGCCGAGTGTTTTTATACAGGTCATGGAACTCCGAGGTAACTTCTAATATCCTCATATTTTGCAACTGGGGGTACTTTATTTATTATAATACACAAATTTCAGTGAGTCATGTGACAGAACTCACCGTTTATAACTGATGATATCAGAACTCACCGTTTATAAGGATATAATTTACAGGATATTCATGGCTTTTGTGTATTATAATGTGTTATCCATTGTGCCACAGAGCCAGCCATTTGCCAATCGCACAAATCCACTGTCTAATATTTTGGCAGCCCCCCCCCATAAAACTATCAATGGCGCACTCCTGTCAATGGCTCTGGAAGGGGGTTTCACATATAGACCATTGACTAACATATCAGGTTTTATCTGGATTGGGCATTCAAAATCTGACTCTGGTGGGACTCGAACCCACAACCTTTGAATAACTTGTCACAAACAACTAGAAGCCCAATGCGCTATCCATTGCGCCACAGAGCCTGGCACATCATGTCTGTCATCACTTACATACATACAGTTCATTAAATTATACTACCATTTACATGTATTATTTCATAAAATAGTGAACTTGACTGAAAGATGAGAGTGTGCTCAGCCGCACCCAGTTCAGACATGCAGTCCCCAAATTGGTACATCTATAGGAGCACCACAGTGTGATCTTCCACCGCATCTTTGTTCTATAGAAACTCCCCGAACTAGTACATTATTTTCCACATAGGAAGTTGAGAAGTTGAAGTTGAGACAACAGGGATGTTCTGAATAATTCACAGAGACACTATCAAGGCCAGGAAATATGGTCACAGGCTCAAGGGGTTAATTCCTTTGAACCTTCTACCCCTATGGTACTTGATTTTTATCAATCTGGCCTATATTGTGGATTAAGCTTGAGCTCATTGAAGGTCCAGGTTATTTTGGCCTCATCTGATTTAATGTGAAACAATGCAGATCACAATTTGATCCACAAGTGCTTTTTAATAAAATATAGAACTCGAGTTCCAGAATGATAGTATGCCAAGTGGCTCCCAGTTTGGGCACCCAATCCCTAATTTCAGCAGACCTCCCCACCAACACAGCCAGATGTTGTAGGTCAGAACAATCAGACTAATGTTATAGCACAATTCCATTTAATTTTGTTGTTATTTTGGGCAAGGACAATTTCCCAAAACCAAATGGCTGCCCACTTATTCACCAATGATCACATCATCTGAGAATTCACATCCACAACTTTTGACAACCTTACTTTAACATCTGGAGGTCCTGTGGGTTAGAGCCTTATAGATGAAGAGACAGAATGAATATAAAGACCAATCCAGGGAGACTGAAACCATGGAACATCTTACCTTGTTTTGTAGAAGACCACGGTACATTCCATCATAGCACAGAGCCAGCTTGCTGCAAGAGAAATAGAATACTCAACTCAGGACTTGAACCCACAACCTTTGAATAACTTGTCACCAGGGCCGGCCTTAGGCCTATTGGCACCTCTGGGGGCCCCGCACCACAGGGCAGCACAGATAATATTTCCCTCAGCACATGATGCTGCCTGGCCTGCCCCCAACTTTGAGAGTTCAGCCCATCCACAAATCCATAGGTCCAGCCCACCCTCAACTCTAATAAGCCAGCCTATCCCCCAACTCCATAGGTCTAGCCTGCCCCCAACTCTCATAGGCCCAGCTTTCCTCCAACCATGATAGGCCCTGCCTGCCCCCAATCCAACCAAGC
Source organism: Xenopus laevis (assembly GCF_017654675.1). Lineage (NCBI taxonomy): Eukaryota > Metazoa > Chordata > Amphibia > Anura > Pipidae > Xenopus > Xenopus laevis. The sequence goes on along the minus strand of NC_054385.1, from coordinate 19,688,818 downwards.
CTGCTCCCAAGCTGAATCGGCCCAGCCTGCCCCAAACTAATTGGCCCAATCCACTCTCCTATTTCCTCCCTCTCTCTCTTACCCTGTGTGCCCCTATTATGTGCCCCTATTTCATCCCTCTCACTCTCTTACCTTGTCTGCCCCTTTCCTTTCTATTTTGTGCCTGTATGCCCTTATTTTTCTAAATACTTGGTGTGTCAGTAGCCAGCAACACTTTGTCTAGGGGCCCCGCCAACATGGTCCCAATTGGGCCCCACATTTGATATGATCAGCCCTGCTTGTCACAAGCAACTAGAAGTCCAATGCGCTATCCATTGCGCCACAGAGCCTGGCACATAATGTGTGTCATCACTTACATACATACAGTTCATTAAATTATACTACCATTTACATGTATTATTTCATAAAATAGTGAACTTGACTGAAAGATGAGAGTGTGCTCAGCCGCATCCAGTTCAGACATGCAGTTCCCAAATTGGTACATCTATAGGAGCACCACAGTGTGATCTTCCACCGCATCTTTGTTCTATAGAAACTCCCCGAACTAGTACATTATTTTCCACATAGGAAGACAAGCCCAAAGAGAAACTTACCAATCCACTGAGGTTGTCTAATATTTTGGCAGCCCCCCATTAAACTATCCATGGTGCACTGTCAAATGTCTCTGGAAGGGGCTTCACATTATTGATGTGCGGGTCAGATAAAACTCCACACCCGCACCCAACCTCGATTTTCACGTTCCTTTTATAGACCCACCCTGCCGATGAAGAGCTTGATGCAAACTCGCCCGCAAATGTGGGTGCGAGGCCGTCCCAAGCGTCTTGCGGGTATGTGCCTAGGGCGCAAAGCTGGGGAGGCGCCAGGCCCATACCTGCTCTGTCACCTACCCCATGTCTGTTCCCATCTCTCCCCAGCAGCCGTTTGAATCTTTGTGCGTAAATGCGCTTCTGCGCACGCGTAATCAAGCTCAATATCAGCCAGCGCCTTGGCCGGCCAAGTTGCCTAGAGCATCTGGCCAGGCTCAGGTGAGACTCAAACCCACAACACCTTGTCTCATGCAACTAGAAGTCCAATGCGCTATCTCTTGCACCACAGAGCCCAGCATATGATGTTTATCATTACCTACATACATAAAGTTCATTAAATTATACTACCATTTACAGGTATATAGTGAACTTGAGTGAAAAATGTGAACATGCTCATTGGCATCCAGTTCGGGCATGTAGTCCCCAAATTGGTAAATCTATAGGAGCGCCACAGTGTGATCTTCTTCTGCTTCTTTGTTCTTCAGTAAAATGCTGAAATTAAACAAAATATCCAGTCTTTCACTCTATTGTGCTTGTGCTGGCCAGAGCCATCAAAGAATAAAGAAGTGGAAGAAGATGATCGCTTTGTGGTGAAAAAACCCAGCTTTGTCACACAATGCCAGACTGAAATAGACCAACTAAATACACAGAATTGAAGCTGATCACTAGAGGAAACAGGGCCAGACATATGGGAAGGCAATGCCGCTATAAGGAGAAGCCAAATCTGGTGGGACTAGAACCAACATCCTTTGAAGACCTTAGCATGACCATCTAAAAGTCCAAGACATTATCCATTAAGCCACAGAGACAGCCGTTTTCCAATCACACACACCCACAGATCATGAGAGATTGGGCATGGAGCAGATCCGCTTCTCGCAGCCTTCAAAAATGTGCTGAGATGGTAGCAAGGTGATGATATAGAAACACCCAAACTGGGGCCATTCTTTCCCCCCGAAAAGGAGCACCAGCACAATTGCAGAAGGAACTGTAACAGCACCACATATTCATTAAATGCCTTTACAGGTATGGGATCTGTTATCCAGAATGCTCAAGCCCTGGGGTGTTTTAGGTAACAAATCTTTCTGTAATTTGGATCTTCATACCTTAAAGCTACTATAAAATCATGTAAATATTAAATAAAACCAAATAGGCTGGTTTTGCTTCCAATAAGGAGTAATTATATCTTAGTTGGGATCAAGTACAAGCTACTTTTTTATTATTACTGAGAATTTTTTTTGGATAAAATTAAATATGGGAGATCTTTCGGGTTAAGAGATTTCCAGATAACGGATCCCATACCTGTATTGCACACTTAGGGCATTCCAGCAACATTTCAGACCATACAGACCTATGAAGCTGATGGACACACATTAACAATCCATTTGTTATCCTGTTGCGCCACCTAGAGGTTATTAGTGTACAAAACAGTATACAAAGTCATTACAATTTAGAAAGTGCAAAAATGTTCACAAAGGTCTCAATCATACGTGCTCCATATTAGAAAAGTGTGAGTGCTTGATTAGATATACATATTAAACACATCTGAAAGTACCCTGGTCCGGTCAAAAACATTTAAGGAAAACAGCTGCCATGAGGGGGGATAGGAGAAGCATAGATACAAGTCTAATTAGTACCAATATATCAGTTGCAACACTTTTCTAGTTTTGGCAATCTGTCTTTCCTGGTCATCCCCGGTAGCATAATCAATTACCTTTGGGTTAGCCCCCCCGGTCAGTAATACAGAAGAAACACACACCCCCCAACATGCATAAGGGTCCCCTCCTCCAATTCTCCACCGTATTTTGTTTCTTCTGTCAGCAAATTCAATATTTGTGTCTCTGGTGTTTGAGTCGGGCAGCTCTCAGTAATTCAGGGGCAGCTCTCAGTAATTCAGGGGCAGCTCTCAGTAATTCAGGGGCAGCTCAGTGATTCAGGGGCGGCTCAGTGATTCAGGGGCGGCTCAGTGATTCAGGGGCGGCTCAGTAATTCAGGGGCGGCTCAGTAATTCAGGGGCGGCTCAGTAATTCAGGGGCGGCTCAGTAATTCAGGGGCAGCTCTCAGTAATTCAGGGGCAGCTCTCAGTAATTCAGGGGCAGCTCAGTAATTCAGGGGCGGCTCAGTAATTAAGGGGCGGCTCAGTAATTCAGGGGCAGCTCAGTAATTCAGAGGCAGCTCAGTAATTCAGGAACATACACAGAGTTTCTAGCTCTCTAGCTAATGGTTAATTGCAATTATAGAAACAAGCATTAAGCTTGATAACTTGATACACTGAGAGAAGACAATGGAGACAATTCTAAGCAGTAAACGACAAGAAAAGGGAAACCCTTTCGGCCTGGCCTTCTTACATGAAGAAGAAAAACCTCCTTTGGTACATTATTGGGAATAGAGGTGCCACCAGGTTTACTCTGCTCCCCAGTGTTCCTCACATGAGCACCAGCCTAAGAGATCTTACAAGACAAGCGTTTTTACCTGCGCTCCCCTGCATTCCGCAGGGGAGCGCAGGAGTAGACGCACTGAATTCCTTTCAATGGGGCTGTACTCACAAAGACGCATGTAAGCGCCGAACACAGGAAAAAAGCAACATGCTGCGTCCGGCACTTACATGCGTCTGTGTGAGTACAGCCCCATTGAAAGGAATTAAGTGTGTCTACTCCTGTGCTCCCCTGCGGCTGAACGCATGAAACCGGAATGCAGGCGAGCGCGGCTAAAAACGCTCGTCTGTAAGAGCCCAAAGAATTACTGATTTTACTCAGAATTACTGATTTAACAAATCGGCACTCATCAATGATCTTAAATACACTTGTCCTTTAATATTTCTGCTACATACAATTTAGAGCTAATAAAATAAAACTGGAAATCACAGATTTTCACAATGAAAAGGAAGAAGTCCGCCTCTGTTTATTTGGCATTGCTGTATAAAAGGAGAGGAGTGTTACACAGGGCAGGATGATTAATGAATGAGCAGTTTGACTCACTGGGTCTGGAGAGAGCCGTGGCAAATGATCAGGATCAGATTCTTTGGACTTTTTCTTTTTCTTTCCTCCCGTTGGTGCTGGAGTGGTCGTCTTCTGCTGATACTCCTTCAGCTGTTGAGAAAATGGGACAGAGTTACACCATGCTTAGCTATGGATAAAGGTGAAGCAAACCAGAGTGTGAGCTCATACGCTTATTTCCCATAATTCCACAGTTTCTAAGTCGTATAAAAGTCAGTTTGAGGGTTATTGAGGTTTGTATCTCTTTCCGCTTAAAGAGAATCTGTCATCACTTGAGAAGGAAACATATTGCAGAAGTGGCAAATGATAAGGTGCTGGGTTACATGAGTAACTAACAGTCACGGGTGCTTTAGAACAGACCCCTGCAGCTTTCACTGTGAGCAGTCTATTTGTGCCTCTTTCTAAAGCTCAGCTGCTAACACTGCAACAGGGAGAAATCAAAAGTCATTAGGTAAGACAAGTACAAAAGCTGCATTGTATAACGTAGCACAATATAAAAACAGGCTTAAGAAAGTCAGTAGTAAGTATGTAATGCTATAGGGCAGGCAATCTACTGTATCTTACTGAATGCTGATCAAGTTGCTCCAATTGCAAACAAACCCATTTGAAGCCTCTCCAATTTGCCTCAGAGGGGGACAAAAATTCCTTCCTGACTCCAAAATGGAGTCAGGAAGGAATTTTTGTCCCCCTCTGAGGCAAATTGGAGAGGCTTCAAATGGGTTTGTTTGCCTTCCTCTGGATCAACTGGCAGTTAGGCAGATTAAAATTAAAAAGTTGAGCTTGATGGACGTGTGTCTTTTTTTACAACCTAACTTACTATGTTACTATGTATTGGGGTTGCCACACGCTTAGGGCGCAGCAGTGAAATATAAAACAGGCACCTGTCTCCATACTTATGCAGTTATAATGCACCATTGTAGCTACAGCTTTGTCATAGGCAATTAACAGTCCATTGGATCAGGGCTACAGCTTCCAGCCCAAAAGCCAAGATGTGGATCAACAACATATATAAGAACACAGCCTGATACTGGAGACATTAGGACAAATTTGGCAATAAATAACCGGATATGCAAAGATAAGATAGAAAATCTATGCTATTTCAGACACTGGGGCATACAACTCCCAGCACCCTCAATGCTAGTGCAAGATGCAGGAATCTGTAGTACGGCAGCAGGATCCAGCTTTCTGATCTATATAAGACATTTAGTGCTAAAGTTATAGCTCCTATCCTGGGAGTTGAAGAAGCAAGTAACAGTGAAAGCTCCAGCTATGGTTCTGCAAGGCAACATTACTTCTATAAACACAATAGCCGTATTGTACAGAAACATTCCAGCCTTTCCAATGCCCCTGATACTTAGTTTGCATCCCATTATACTGTCTCTGTTTTAGTAGTTAATATCCCCATAATGTCAACTCTTCCCTTACTTCTTCTCTGCAACCTGACAGCACCCCCCATATCTCACTACATTTGAATCCAGCAGCTCTGACCCTTCTTCCACCACTTGCCTGACCCCCCAAAAAATAAAAACTTCCTAGTACAACATTGAGCAAGTTGTCCATCCCTATGTAATGCCAGTTGTCCCTATGTAATGCCAGTTGTCCATCCCTATGTAATAATGCCAGTTGTCCCTATGTAATACCAGTTGTCCCTATGTAATGCCAGTTGTCCATCCCTATGTAATACCAGTTGTCCCTATGTAATGCCAGTTGCCCATCCCTATGTAATGCCAGTTGTCCCTATGTAATGCCAGTTGTCCATCCCTATGTAATGCCAGTTATCCCTATGTAATGCCAGTTATCCCTATGTAATGCCAGTTGTCCATTACATAGGGATGGGCAACTGGTATTACATAGGGACAACTGGTATTACATAGGGACAACTGGCATTACATAGGGACAACTGGCATTACATAGGGACAACTGGCATTACATAGGTACAACTGGCATTACATAGGGACAACTGGCATTACATAGGGATGGGCAATTGGCATTACATAGGGACAACTGGCATTACATAGGGATGGGCAACTGGCATAGGGACAACTGGCATTATATAGGGATGGGCAACTGGCATTACATAGGGACAACTGGCATTACATAGGGATAACTGGCATTACATAGGGATGGACAACTGGCATTACATAGGGGCAACTGGCATTACATAGGGATGGGCACTTGGCATTACATAGGGATGGGCAACTGGTTTACATAGGGACAACTGGTATTACATAGGGACAACTGGTATTACATAGGGACAACTGGCATTACATAGGGATGGACAACTGGCATTACATAGGGACAACTGGCATTACATAGGGACAACTGGTATTACATAGGGATGGGCAATTGGCATTACATAGGGACAACTGGCATTACATAGGGACAACTGGCATTACATAGGGATGGGCAACTGGCATTACATAGGTACAACTGGCATTACATAGGGACAACTGGCATTACATAGGGATGGACAACTGGTATTACATAGGGACAACTGGTATTACATAGGGATGGGCAACTGGCATTACATAGGGACAACTGGCATTATATAGGGATGGGCAACTGGCATTACATAGGGACAACTGGCATTACATAGGGACAACTGGCATTACATAGGGATGGACAACTGGCATTACATAGGGATGGACAACTGGCATTACATAGGGATGGACAACTGGCATTACATAGGGATGGACAACTGGCATTACATAGGGGCAACTGGCATTACATAGGGATGGGCACTTGGCATTACATAGGGATGGGCAACTGGTATTACATAGGGACAACTGGTATTACATAGGGACAACTGGTATTACATAGGGACAACTGGCATTACATAGGGATGGACAACTGGCATTACATAGGGACAACTGGCATTACATAGGGACAACTGGCATTACATAGGGACAACTGGCATTACATAGGGATGGGCAATTGGCATTACATAGGGACAACTGGCATTACATAGGGACAACTGGCATTACATAGGGATGGGCAATTGGCATATGGGACAACTGGCATTATATAGGGATGGGCAACTGGCATTACATAGGGACAACTGGCATTACATAGGGACAACTGGCATTACATAGGGATGGACAACTGTTATTACATAGGGATCAACTGGCATTACATAGGGATGGACAACTGGCATTACATAGGGGCAACTGCATTACATAGGGATGGGCACTTGGCATTACATAGGGATGGGCAACTGGTATTAATAGAGACAACTGGTATTACATAGGGACAACTGGCATTACATAGGGACAACTGGCATTACATAGGGATGGGCAAATGGCATTACATAGGTACAACTGGCATTACATAGGGACAACTGGCATTACATAGGGATGGACAACTGGTATTACATAGGGACAACTGGTATTACATAGGGATGGGCAACTGGCATTACATAGGGACAACTGGCATTATATAGGGATGGGCAACTGGCATTACATAAGGACAACTGGCATTACATAGGGACAACTGGCATTACATAGGGATGGACAACTGGCATTACATAGGGACAACTGGCATTACATAGGGACAACTGGCATTACATAGGGACAACTGGCATTACATAGGGACAACTGGCATTACATAGGGATGGGCAACTGGCATTACATAGGGACAACTGGCATTATATAGGGATGGGCAACTGGCATTACATAGGGACAACTGGCATTACATAGGGACAACTGGCATTACATAGGGATGGACAACTGGCATTACATAGGGATGGACAACTGGCATTACATAGGGATGGACAACTGGCATTACATAGGGACAACTGGTATTACATAGGGACAACTGGTATTACATAGGGATGGGCAATTGGCACTACATAGGGACAACTGGCATTACATAGGGATGGACAACTGGTATTACATAGGAACAACTGGTATTACATAGGGATACTGGCATTACATAGGGATGGACAACTGGCATTACATAGGGGCAACTTGCATTACATAGGGACAACTGGCATTACATAGGGACAACTGGCATTACATAGGGATGGGCAACTGGCATTACATAGGTACAACTGGCATTACATAGGGACAACTGGCATTACATAGGGATGGACAACTGGTATTACATAGGGATGGGCAACTGGCATTACATAGGGATGGGCAACTGGCATTACATAGGGACAACTGGCATTAAATAGGGATGGGCAACTGGCATTACATAGGGACAACTGGCATTACATAGGGACAACTGGCATTACATAGGGATGGACAACTGGCATTACATAGGGATGGACAACTGGCATTACATAGGGACAACTGGCATTACATAGGGACAACTGGTATTACATAGGGATGGGCAATTGGCACTACATAGGGACAACTGGCATTACATAGGGATGGACAACTGGTATTACATAGGGACAACTGGTATTACATAGGGATAACTGGCATTACATAGGGATGGACAACTGGCATTACATAGGGGCAACTGGCATTACATAGGGACAACTGGCATTACATAGGGACAACTGGCATTACATAGGGACAACTGGTATTACATAGGGACAACTGGCATTACATAGGGATGGACAACTGGCATTACATAGGGATGGACAACTGGCATTACATAGGGACAACTGGCATTACATAGGGACAACTGGCATTACATAGGGACAACTGGCATTACATAGGGACAACTGGTATTACATAGGGATGGGCAATTGGCATTACATAGGGACAACTGGCATTACATAGGGATGGGCAACTGGCATTACATAGGGATGGGCAACTGGCATTACATAGGGATGGGCAACTGGCATTACATAGGGACAACTGGTATTACATAGGGACAACTGGTATTACATAGGGACAACTGGCATTACATAGGGATGGACAACTGGCATTACATAGGGACAACTGGCATTACATAGGGACAACTGGCATTACATAGGGATGGGCAACTGGCATTACATAGGGACAACTGGCATTACATAGGGACAACTGGCATTACATAGGGACAACTGGTATTACATAGGGACAACTGGTATTACATAGGGACAACTGGTATTACATAGGGATGGACAACTGGCATTACATAGGGACAACTGGCATTACATAGGGATGGACAACTGGCATTACATAGGGACAACTGGCATTACATAGGGACAACTGGCATTACATAGGGACAACTGGTATTACATAGGGATGGGCAATTGGCATTACATAGGGACAACTGGCATTACATAGGGACAACTGGCATTACATAGGGACAACTGGCATTACATAGGGATGGGCAACTGGCATTACATAGGGACAACTGGTATTACATAGGGACAACTGGTATTACATAGGGACAACTGGTATTACATAGGGACAACTGGCATTACATAGGGATGGACAACTGGCATTACATAGGGACAACTGGCATTACATAGGGACAACTGGTATTACATAGGGATGGGCAATTGGCATTACATAGGGACAACTGGCATTACATAGGGATGGGCAACTGGCATTACATAGGTACAACTGGCATTACATAGGGATGGACAACTGGTATTACATAGGGACAACTGGTATTACATAGGGATGGGCAACTGGCATTACATAGGGACAACTGGCATTATATAGGGATGGGCAACTGGCATTACATAGGGACAACTGGCATTACATAGGGACAACTGGCATTACATAGGGATGGACAACTGGCATTACATAGGGATGGACAACTGCCATTACATAGGGATGGACAACTGGTATTACATAGGGACAATTTAGTATGAAAGGAGCTCACCACATACTTAGATCAGACCTGTCCACGGGTATCCTGTGTCCGATTACCCAAATCAATATGTAGAACTGTAGTGTAGATGTGGAACAGATCCAAGGCGGCAGTCAAACTGCAAAAAATCCGTTTATTGGGGAGTGTACAACATGTTTCGGGACAAGCCCTTTATCAAGTGTATAGGAACAAACAAAACATCCAACATTTAAATCCTGTGTGGCCAATCACACCTTCAGTGGGTTGTTACTTCATTTAACGCTTGTGCTACCCCTAATCATGCGACATCTGTGTACAATTAATGCTGCTTAGTGCAGTAAAATTTTTTCCATTCTTAAAAACAGCAATAGGTTAAAAACTATTCTCACATAGTTAACATTTAGTGTAAAACAGACAAAACAGTGAATAAATATTTCATACAATTAAATATAGCAGCGCTTCAACCCAATTGGTAAAATACTATTTACTTGATTCTCCTTTTATGTAGATAATTCTGAAGTATCCAAATCCATGTATAAGTGCATTAGTGCTAAAAATCAGAGTAATACAATAAGAACATAGTGTCAATAAAACATTTACAAAACGACTTAAAATGCAGGAAATTGCTCCATTTGGCCTAACCTGCAAAAATAAAGAGAAAATGCTGAACCAGCCTATCTAAACCACTTGTTTCATAACAATGTTGCAAATTTAAATGATTTCCATCTATAATTGTTTGGCAACAATAGTTGCTAGCTCACTCTATGCTATCTATGTTGCAATAGGAACTCTTGCTTAGTTTTTAACTGTGTTATAGTGATACTCCTGTTTTAATGGACTCACCCATCAACGATTCGGCCGACGATCCTCGGCAATGCCGTTAGCTCACTAATTATAATACCTGAGGACAACAAGATACATTATACCATTAAAGAAAGCATATCAAATTATATTGTTCATTTAACCCTTTCGGGGAGGTACATTCTAGCCGGCTGATCCATCTTGCCTCCCTTTGTAATAATAGATTGTTATGATCTCCTCCTCTAGCTGGATTTGGTACCACCTCCAACACCTTCCATTTCAACTGACATGCATTGTGTTTATGCTCAAAAAAGTGTCTTGATACAGGGGTATCAGAATAAGTACCAGCCTTAAAATTTCTTATACTACCCTTATGTTCCTTGATCCTCATGTGTACGGGTCTTATGGTTTTACCAACGTATACTAGCCCACATGGGCATTTTAAAACATAGATAACATATGCGGTTTTGCACGTAGCAAATGTATTCAGCTTAATTTCTTGCCCAGATATTTGTAATTGTTGTAGTTCCATCATAAAAGGTCCCAATATTCATCACCCAATATCTGGGCTTCTGCCCATCTTTTACCCAACACTGCTGATAAAGCTGATACTTGCACTTTTAAGGAACTCAAACTTAATCCATGTTCCAGGCCTGATTGTAGAAATTCTAGTATAGAAACAGTAGAAGGAGAAAAGGGGTTGACCTGACAACCACCTGCCCATGAGGAAAATCTATCCCAGATCTTATGATAAACTACTGCAGTACCACTCTTTCTGGCTTTCATCAACGTATTTATCAATGACCTGGAGCATCCTTGTTTCTCCAGGACTGACCTCTCAACCTCCAAGCCGCCAATCTGAGGGAATGAGGATTCGGATGCAGGTATAGCCCCTGGATCAGCAGATCCTCCACTGCTGGCAGCAGCATTGGCTCCTGGACTGCCAGCCTCCTCAGTAGAGGGAACCAGGGCCTGCGCGGCCAATTGGGAATAATGGCTATGACCTCCATCTTCGACTGTAATATTTTCCTGAGGACCTTGAAGATTAGGGGAAAAGGGGGAAACACATAGGCCCAAAGACCCTCCCAAGTCTGGGAGAATGCATCCACTGCTATTGCTAATTTCGATTGGTATCTCGAAAAAAATGATTTGATTTTGTGATTCTTCTCTGAGGCCATGAGGTCTACTCTGGGAAGACCCCATCTGGAAGTTATCCAATCGAAGATCTGTGGGTTCAACTCCCATTCCCCTCTCTCCAACGGGTACCTGCTCAACATATCTGCTTGTTGATTTTGGATCCCTGGTACATGGACTGCTGTTATGTCCAACAGGTGACGTTGTGCCCATTCCATGATCGGTAGAGTCTCTTTCAGTAACTTGATACTGCCAGTTCCCCCCTGTTTCCTTATATATGCCACAGCTGAGGCGTTGTCCGATCTTATCTTCACTGCGCCCCCCAACAGGACTGGCTGTAAGGACTTCAGGGCCTCCTTGATTGCCCTCAACTCCAGGACATTCGAAGGTAAGTGAGACTTTCCGTTCTTCCAAAACCCTTGCACTGCCCATTCCTCCACATGTGCTCCCCAGCCTACTCCAGATGCATCCGTGTAGATCTCTAGCCAGTCTGGCTCCTCCAAGGGAAACCCCCTCCGAAGGTTGGCTGCATTCTGCCACCAGTGAAGGTGATCTTTTAGATGACTGGGTATCTGAATTTTCTGGGACCAATCTCCCCTGTTCCGGTCCCATGTCACAAGAAACCAATTTTGAATTGGCCTCATATTCCATCTCGCCCATCTCACCAACTCTAAGGTTGAGGTTAGTAGGCCTAGGAAACTCATGAACTGTCTTGCTGGAATGAATTGGTGACTCTCCAACATTTTGGCTTGTGTGACTATATGTTGGATCTTCTTTACTGGAAGTGATATCATCCCTAATCTGGTATCGAGAAGGGCTCCCAAATAGATTATCCTCTGTGTGGGATCTGGCTGACTCTTCTTCCGATTCAGAACCCAGCCAAAATGCTGGAGAACAAATTCCACCCTTGCTACCTGCTGCAAGAGAATCTCTTTCTCCCTTGCTACTATCAATAGATCGTCCAGGTAATGATAAATTTCGATCTTCTCCTGTCTTAGTTTCGCTATCAGAACTACTAGGACTTTGGAGAATGTTCTGGGTGAGGTTGACAGGCCAAAGGGAAGGCAACGGAACTGATAATGATTGCTCTCCCAAGCAAATCTGAGGAATTGCTGATGCTCCTCTGCCACAGGCACATGCAAATATGCATCCTTCAGATCCAGGGATGCTAACCAATCTCCCTCGTGAACTACTGACTTGATAGTTGCCAAAGATTCCATCTTGAACCTTTGCGTCCTCAAAAACTTGTTCAACCTTCTTAAATCTAAGATTGGTCGTAATTCTCCTGAAGCCTTTGTTACAAGAAAAAATGGTGAGTAAAACCCCTGACCTTGCAGCCTGGCAGGGACTGGAACAATCGCCTCCTTGGCCAGCAACTCTTCTATGTATTGCTGAAAAAGCAGATGATCTGAAAATTTTAGAGCTCTTTTTGAAGAAATAAAGTGGCTTCCTGTAGGTCTTCTGTGGAACTCTAAGAGATACCCCCTTGAGACCACTAAATTGACCCATCTGTCGTCTGTTTCTCTGGCCCACACCTCCTGATATTTCAGAAGCCTTGCTCCTACTAAGGGGGGTGGGGCCGGCCTCATCTCATTGGGGCTTGGACTGCGGCTTTGGAGCATTCTTACCCTTGGGGAAACGAAAAAACCCAGTCTGCCCCGACCGCCAATTTGATCTGTACTCTCTCCCAGGCCTATAAGCCTTTGCTTCCTCCTTTCGTCTGGACGGATATCTGTCATACTGTCTTCTAGAGACCTCTTGAGGACGCTTGGTCTGTGGCAATAAGGTGCTCTTACCTCCTGAAGACTTAGAAATCAATTCATCAAGGGACTTGCCAAACAGACGACCTCCTTCAAAAGGTAGTCTGCAAAGAGTACTTTTAGATGCCGTATCTGCGTACCATGTACGCAGCCACAGTGCTCTACGAGCAGCCACATTATAGGCCATACTACGTGCCGACAATCTTGAAATATCCACTGCTGCTTCCAGACAAAACTCTGCTGCTTTCTTGATGTCTGCTAGGGCCTCACAGATATTCTCTTCCTGTGATTCCTCTCTAACTGCCTGTTCTAAATTATCCACCCACAAGGACATCGCTTTTGCCACCGATACTATTGCCACCGCTGGTTTACAGGTTGCTCCTGCTGTCATATATGCCCTCTTTAAATCAATCTCCATCCGCCTGTCCATAGGGTGCTTTAGTGCTGACACATCATCGATTGGCAGAGCTGTCTTCTTTGATAAACGGGCCACAGGAGCATCTACCGATGGGGGATTATCCCAGATCTGCATGTCTTCGGCTAGAAAAGGATACAGTACAGATAATTTTGTCTCTACTGGAGTCTTCTTGTATGTCTTCCATTCCTGACTCATTAGATCTTTAATCTCTGGATGAACAGGAAAAGTTAGCTTTCTCTTTTTAACAAAAAGTGATTTTGAAGAATTCTCCTGTTGCTGATCTTCCAGACTTAAAGTCTGTCTTATGGCCTTTATAAGCGAAGGAACTAACTTGGTGTCAAATGTCCCTTCCTCATTTTTATCTTCCTCTGTTGAGGACAAATATTCTCCCTCAGAGGATGAATCCTGCAGCATAGCAGATGTAGAAGGTTTAGAAGCCGAACCTCTATGATGTTGTTTCATGGATTCACCCACTGCCTCCTTTATCCACTTCATAACAGCAGCTTGATCTACAACTGTAGCAGGGGCAGCAGGCTGGACTTTCTCCTTACTATAACCTTCCTCCCTTGAGGCATAGCCATCTAGGCAGTCACGGCACAGCTTCTTGCCTTTTAATACTGGGTTATCACACGCCCTGCAGGATCCTTCTTTCCCATGGCGTCTCTTACTAGGAGGATCTTCAGCCGGGGTAGAATCACTGCAATAGCAGGAAGATAATTAGCAGCAGCTTTTTTCGCAGAAAAATAAAAATTAAAATCCTAGGTTAACCACTCACCCTGAAGGTTTAGCAGCAGCACGTTTTAGGGCAGCCGGTTCCATCTCCAATCGGCAGCTACTGAGAGCAGTGCGCTCTGTAACCGGCAACTTTTTAAAACTCCTGAACGCCGTGATGACGTCACTACTGGTGCGACACGCACCTTGCCCATAGCGCTAACGCTGAAGGTGCCTGAGCGGCATATATGTTATCCCCTGCTGCAACGGGATCCCCAGACACACAGCTAACGCTGATAACGCCAGGGCTTCGGGTGGAGAGAGCTGCCAGAAAAAACTGCACCCGGTAATTGGATCCCAGAGGATCGATGAGTGGCCACCCGGAACTGACAGAAGAAAACAAAGACGCGTGAGAGAGGGGAGGGTGAGTATTTATTACGAGAGTGGGCGTTTCTTCTGGTAACTGACAGTGAGGAGACATAACCCGTGTGTTTTTACTATGCTGCCTGGGGATGACCAGGAAAGTATTTTACCAATTGGGTTGAAGCGCTGCTATATTTAATTGTATGAAATATTTATTCACTGTTTTGTCTGTTTTACACTAAATGTTAACTATGTGAGAATAGTTTTTAACCTATTGCTGTTTTTAAGAATGGAAAAAATGTTACTGCACTAAGCAGCATTAATTGTACACAGATGTCGCATGATTAGGGGTAGCACAAGCGTTAAATGAAGTAACAACCCACTGAAGGTGTGATTGGCCACACAGGATTTAAATGTTGGATGTTTTGTTTGTTCCTATACACTTGATAAAGGGCTTGTCCCGAAACATGTTGTACACTCCCCAATAAACGGATTTTTTGCAGTTTGACTGCCGCCTTGGATCTGTTCCACATCTACACTACAGTTCTACATATTACATAGGGACAACTGGTATTACATAGGGATGGGCAACTGGCATTACATAGGGACAACTGGCATTATATAGGGATGGGCAACTGGCATTACATAGGGACAACTGGCATTACATAGGGACAACTGGCATTACATAGGGATGGACAACTGGCATTACATAGGGATGGACAACTGGCATTACATAGGGATGGACAACTGGCATTACATAGGGATGGGCACTTGGCATTACATAGGGATGGGCAACTGGCATTACATAGGGACAACTGGTATTACATAGGGACAACTGGTATTACATAGGGACAACTGGCATTACATAGGGATGGACAACTGGCATTATATAGGGACAACTGGCATTACATAGGGACAACTGGCATTACATAGGGACAACTGGTATTACATAGGGATGGGCAATTGGCATTACATAGGGACAACTGGCAACTGGCATTACATAGGGACAACTGGCATTACATAGGGACAACTGGTATTACATAGGGATGGGCAATTGGCATTACATAGGGACAACTGGCATTACATAGGGACAACTGGCATTACATAGGGATGGGCAACTGGCATTACATAGGTACAACTGGCATTACATAGGGATGGACAACTGGTATTACATAGGGACAACTGGTATTACATAGGGATGGGCAACTGGCATTACATAGGGACAACTGGCATTATATAGGGATGGGCAACTGGCATTACATAGGGACAACTGGCATTACATAGGGACAACTGGCATTACATAGGGATGGACAACTGGCATTACATAGGGATGGACATCTCTGGACATCCCTATGTAATGCCAGTTGTCCCTATGTAATGCCAGTTGTCCATCCCTATGTAATACCAGTTGTCCCTATGTAATACCAGTTGTCCCTATGTAATACCAGTTGCCCATCCCTATGTAATGCCAAGTGCCCATCCCTATGTAATGCCAGTTGCCCCTATGTAATGCCAGTTGTCCATCCCTATGTAATGCCAGTTATCCCTATGTAATACCAGTTGTCCATCCCTATGTAATGCCAGTTGTCCCTATGTAATGCCAGTTGTCCCTATGTAATGCCAGTTGCCCATCCCTATATAATGCCAGTTGTCCCTATGCCAGTTGCCCATCCCTATGTAATGCCAGTTGTCCCTATGTAATGCCAGTTGTCACTATGTAATGCCAATTGCCCATCCCTATGTAATACCAGTTGTCCCTATGTAATGCCAGTTGTCCCTATGTAATGCCAGTTGTCCATCCCTATGTAATGCCAGTTGTCCCTATGTAATGCCAGTTGTCCATCCCTATGTAATGCCAGTTGTCCCTATGTAATACCAGTTGTCCCTATGTAATACCAGTTGTCCCTATGTAATACCAGTTGCCCATCCCTATGTAATGCCAAGTGCCCATCCCTATGTAATGCCAGTTGCCCCTATGTAATGCCAGTTGTCCATCCCTATGTAATGCCAGTTGTCCATCCCTATGTAATGCCAGTTGTCCCTATGTAATGCCAGTTGTCCCTATGTAATGCCAGTTGCCCATCACTATATAATGCCAGTTGTCCCTATGTAATGCCAGTTGCCCATCCCTATGTAATACCAGTTGTCCCTATGTAATGCCAGTTGTCCATCCCTATGTAATGCCAGTTGTCCCTATGTAATGCCAGTTGTCCCTATGTAATGCCAGTTGTCCCTATGTAATACCAGTTGCCCATCCCTATGTAATGCCAAGTGCCCATCCCTATGTAATGCCAGTTGCCCCTATGTAATGCCAGTTGTCCATCCCTATGTAATGCCAGTTATCCCTATGTAATACCAGTTGTCCATCCCTATGTAATGCCAGTTGTCCCTATGTAGTGCCAATTGCCCATCCCTATGTAATACCAGTTGTCCCTATGTAATACCAGTTGTCCCTATGTAATGCCAGTTGTCCCTATGTAATGCCAGTTGTCCATCCCTATGTAATGCCAGTTGTCCCTATGTAATGCCAGTTGCCCATCCCTATATAATGCCAGTTGTCCCTATGTAATGCCAGTTGTCCCTATGTAATGCCAGTTGTCCCTATGTAATGCCAGTTGTCCCTATGTAATACCAGTTGTCCCTATGTAATACCAGTTGTCCCTATGTAATACCAGTTGTCCCTATATAATGTAAGTTATGTTCATCTCTCATTATATAGGAACTGCCTCGCCCCAGTCCCTATAATGAGGCACGACACCCCCCTCCCTGTCAACATTCCGGCCGATCACTGCCCAACTCAGCAGGTTAACACAGCAGGCTAATGTGTGCGGACACCCCTTGTCCGCACACATTACCTTCCGCCGGGTCGACGCCAGCTTGTTCTGCCTGCTCTCGTCTGCCATCCTGGGTCCGGCCGGGGGAACACGTCCCCGCCTGCACAAAACGCACTGCGCCTGCGCGCTACCACCGAGCCTCACACTTGCGCGCACCTGCTGACGTCACTGCCAGCTGTACCATCCGGTGGGAGGAGC
Organism: Xenopus laevis; assembly: GCF_017654675.1. Taxonomy (NCBI): domain Eukaryota; kingdom Metazoa; phylum Chordata; class Amphibia; order Anura; family Pipidae; genus Xenopus; species Xenopus laevis. The sequence continues at coordinate 19,671,064 of NC_054385.1, read as the reverse complement.
CGAAACAAGCGCCCTTGTTTCCCTTCCCCTCATGAGTCCGGAGGTTCCACGAGTCACCCGCTTGGGGCGCAGCAGCGACGTTATTAGTGCGGATTACTACGACAGAGATAATTATTACCTCATTCTACTAGTAAAGTTACAGGCTGCTTCCCCGGTAACTTTATGTCACTTAGTCCGTCAGTCTGGCCTGGGGTTGTTTATACAGGAACCTGCCCCTGTGCCCTCTTGTTATGAGTTCTAGGGGGGGGTTGTTTATACATGAACCTGCCCCTGTGCCATCTTGTTATGAGTTCTCGGGGGGGGTGTTGTTTATACATGAACCTGCCCCTGTGCCCTCTTGTTATTAGTTCTGGGGGTTGTTGTTTATACATGAACCTGCCCCTGTGCCATCTTGTTATGAGTTCTGGGGGGGTGTTGTTTATACATGAACCTGCCCCTGTGCCATCTTGCTATGAGTTCTGGGGGGGTGTTGTTTATACATGAACCTGCCCCTGTGCCATCTTGTTATGAGTTCTGGGGGGGTGTTGTTTATACACGAACCTGCCCCTGTGCCATCTTGTTATGAGTTCTGGGGGGGTGTTGTTTGTACATGAACCTTCCCCCGGTGCCTCCTTGTTATGAGTTCTGGGGGTGTTGTTTATACAGGAACCTGCCCCTGTGCCCTCTTGTTATGAGTTCTGGAGAGTGTTGTTTATATATGAATCTGCCCCTGTGCCATCTTGTTATGAATTCTGGGGGGTGTTATTTATACATGAACCTGCCCCTGTGCCATCTTGTTATGAGTTCTGGGGGGGTGTTGTTTATACAGGAACCTGCCCCTGTGCCATCTTGTTATGAGTTCTGGGGGGTGTTGTTTATACATGAACCTGCCCCTGTGCCTTCTTGTTATGAGTTCTGGGGGGTGTTGTTTATACATGAACCTGCCCCTGTGCCCTCTTGTTATGAGTTCTGGGGGATGTTGTTTATACATGAACCTGCCCCCTGTGCACTCTTGTTATGAGTTCTGGGGGGGCGTTGTTTATACAGGAACCTGCCCCTGTGCCCTCTTGTTATGAGTTCTGGGGGGGGGTGTTGTTTATACATGAACCTGCCCCTGTGCCATCTTGTTATGAGTTCTCGGGCGGGTATTGTTTATACATGAACCTGCCCCTGTGCCCTCTTGTTATTAGTTCTGGGGGTTGTTGTTTATACATGAACCTGCCCCTGTGCCTTCTTGTTATGAGTTCTGGGGGGTTGTTCGGTTTATACATGAACCTTGCCCCTGCTGCCATCTTGTTTATTGGAGTTCTGGGGGGTGTTATTTATACATGAAACCTGCCCCGTGTGCCATCTTGTTATGAGTTCTGGTGGGCGGGGTTGTTTATACATGAACCTGCCCCTGTGCCATCTTGTTATGAGTTCTGGGGGGTGTTGTTTATACATGAACCTGCCCCTGTGCACTCTTGTTATGAGTTCTGGGGGGGGCGTTGTTTATACAGGAACCTTCCCCTGTGCCCTCTTGTTATGAGTTCTGGGGGGGGGGGGTGTTGTTTATACATGAACCTGCCCCTGTGCCATCTTGTTATGAGTTCTCGGGGGGGGGTATTGTTTATACATGAATCTGCCCCTGTGCCCTCTTGTTATTAGTTCTGGGGGTTGTTGTTTATACATGAACCTGCCCCTGTGCCATCTTGTTATGAGTTCTGGGGGGGGTGTTGTTTATACATGAACCTGCCCCTGTGCCATCTTGTTATGAGTTCTGGGGGGGTGTTGTTTATACATGAACCTGCCCCTGTGCCATCTTGTTATGAGTTCTGGGGGGGTGTTGTTTGTACATGAACCTTCCCCCGGTGCCTCCTTGTTATGAGTTCTGGGGGTGTTGTTTATACAGGAACCTGCCCCTGTGCCCTCTTTTTATGAGTTCTGGAGAGTGTTGTTTATATATGAATCTGCCCCTGTGCCATCTTGTTATGAATTCTGGGGGGGTGTTATTTATACATGAACCTGCCCCTGTGCCATCTTGTTATGAGTTCTGGGGGGGTGTTGTTTATACAGGAACCTGCCCCTGTGCCATCTTGTTATGAGTTCTGGGGGGGGGTGTTGTTTATACAGGAACCTGCCCCTGTGCCATCTTGTTATGAGTTCTGGGGGGGTGTTGTTTATACAGGAACCTGCCCCTGTGCCCTCTTGTTATGAGTTTTGGCGGGTGTTGTTTATACATAACTTGCCCCTGTGCCATCTTGTTATGAGTTCTGGGGGGGTGTTGTTTATACATAACTTGCCCCTGTGCCATCTTGTTATGAGTTCTAGGGGGGGTGTTGTTTATACATGAACCTGCCCCTGTGCCATCCTGTTATGAGTTCTGGGGGTGTTGTTCATACAGGAACCTGCCCCTTTTCGATCTTGTTATGGTGTGTCTATGGTATTGGGCAACCAATTGGTAATATGTTGTTACGCTGGGGAACAGGAGGAGGGCTGTTTGGGGACTATTAAAAGGGTGATTCACCTTTAAGGTAAGGTAAGGTTCTTTTTTATAGTTTTTGAAATATTTGCCTTCTTCTTCTTCTGTCTTTTTCCTGCTTTCAAATGGGGGGTCACTGACCCCATCTTAAAAAAAAATGCTCTGTAAGGCTACACAAGTATTGTTATTGCTACTTTGTATTACCCATTTTTGGATTCAGAACCTCTCCTCTTCATATTCATGTCAATAAAATCACTGCCTGGTTGCTAAGGTCATTTGTGCCATAGCCACCAGATTACTGAAACGGCAAACTTTGAGTTGCCGAATAAAAAGCAAAATAACTCGGAAACCCCAAATGATAATAAATGAAAACCAATTGCAAATTGTCTCAGAATATCTCTCTCTACGTCATACTAACAGTTAACTCAAAGGTGAACAACCCCTTTAAGAGGGTGGCAGACATGTAGGATTTAGGGCCATTAAACAGCATGAACTTACAACCTTCATATGATCCTTTGATTTGGGCTTCAAGGCTTGTGGCTGATTTTGCTGTGAAGAGGGGGAGACCCACCACCAGGCAGTCACTAGTTTAGTCACTGAGTTAATTGAGGAGTAGATTAGGTGCAGCCAGACCCCCAGCCTCCACGAAGGGTTGAGTGTGGTCAAGGAAGAAGCCCCCCAATATAAAAAAAATAATGAGATTTAGGGGATACCAATAGGGACCCGTCAGAGCGTATAAGTACATTTGGGCAACGTAACACTGGGAGGGTCGCTTAGCTCTTGATTTTGTTCCTTCTCATTCAGGCTGACGTACAGACGCTGGACAGATAAGTGCAGGAGCTGAAGTTGAGACAAAGGGATGAGAAAGCTGCAATGAGGCAAATAGATCCACATTTTATTGACTGCTAGAAAGGATTTTCCAGCCTTACAAGACTCTCGGGGCTGTGATGGTTGCTAGGGACCAGCTTATGCAGCAACCAGATGTACTTGTAATATATCATTTATTCCTTTATCCGCTCATTCTGCACTCTGGATTCTTTTTTTTTACAAGAACACTTTAAAACTGGTTAATGTAAGTGCAACATAGTGGATTTAGCCATTCAGATGCAAATTGCCATGTTTTTTACACCACAATACAGTCTTCTTTTTCTTCAGTTACAGTGCACTTAGTGCAAATCACTTACAAGTTTGTTATGGATTCAATTCTCACAGGATTTGTATCTCACTTGCACATAATTCATCACATCAGGCTGAAGGCCGGGCACAAGAAGCATTTGTGACTGTGTAGTGTCAATGCACAATCCATTTTGCTTCCAAAATAATGTTTTGCACTTGTGTGAGATCATCAATGTGGCGTATTATACTGTATGTGAGTGTTTAGATTATCATCTTTGCTTGAACTTCCTTTGAAACAGGAGGAGGCGCCTGGCTCTGCCCTAGTCTAATAATGACACAATCTTGGAACATTTACCCAGTGTCTCCTATTGTGTGCAGCTGCTGAAAGTCTGCTGAATGATAAATCTGCCCAAATGCTGGAGCAGTCGGCACACGGCCTAGAGAAAGAAGTGCAAGGGACCAACATCAGCAGCCATGACACCCACAGGGAGTTTTATCTCTATGACCCCAGAACCCTGATATAGGACGTGGACCACCCATCTTGAGAATCCAGCCCCAGGCAAAGCACCAGGTAAGTCTGTGCCCATTCCAGTTATTTCTATCCAGTTAGTTCAGACCAGAAATCCTGTTTTATCAATGGCTGTGTTCAGCCACCTTTTCTTATTTGTTCAAACAAAACAGACCTTTATTTTATCTACTACATTTGGTCCATTCCATTTTGTCCATTTGCTTCTTAGGGCTGCTCCAATGCATCAAGGATCCCAAAGCCTCTAGGGTCATTCCACAGCCTCCAATATCTAATATGTGTCTGACCTGCCTGGTAATGTTTTATACCCATAGGTTTGCGGTACATACATTTAATCAGTAATTGAATCACTACCTGCTATTCCACACTCAGACTCCCTTCCCAGAGACTAGTATCCCCACTGTTACTATAGGCACCATCTCTCCCTACTATACCTGCTATCCCACAGTCACACTCCCTTCCCAGAGACTATTATCCCACTGTTAATATAGACACCATCTCTCCCTACTATACCTGCTATCCCACAGTCACACTCCCTTCCCAGAGACTATTATCCCACTGTTACTATAGGCACCATCTCTCCCTACTATACCTGCTATCCCACAGTCACACTCCCTTTCCAGAGACTATTATCCACTGTTACTATAGGCACCATCTCTCCCTACTATACCTGCTATCCCGCAGTCACACTCCCTTCCCAGAGACTATTATCCCACTGTTACTACTATAGGCACCATCTCTCCCTACTATACCTGCTATCCCACAATCACACTCCCTTCCCAGAGACTATTATCCCACTGTTACTATAGGCACCATCTCTCCCTACTATACCTGCTATCCCACAGTCACACTCCCTTCCCAGAGACTATTATCCCAGTGTTACTATAGACACCATCTCTCCCTACTATACCTGCTATCCTACAGCCACACTCCCTTCCCAGAGACTATTATCCACTGTTACTATAGACACCATCTCTCCCTACTATACCTGCTATCCCACAGTCACACTCCCTTCCCAGAGACTATTATCCACTGTTACTATAGACACCATCTCTCCCTACTATACCTGCTATCCCCCAGTCACACTCCCTTCCCAGAGACTATTATCCCACTGTTACTATAGACACCATCTCTCCCTAATATACCTGCTTTCCCACAGTCACACTCCTTTCCCAGAGACTATTATCCACTGTTACTATAGGCACCATCTCTCCCTACTGTGCGTGCCCTCTAGATTAACCCCTATGGATATCTCAGAATATCACTCTCTATATCATACTAAATGTTAACTCAAAGGCAAACATCTCCTTTGTAGAGTGGCATTTGGGGAAAACCACGATTTTCACTTTCTTTGCAAAATTTGGGATCTGAGCCATAACCCATCATCCATCTACTTGTTCTCTTTAGAATATTGCAGTGAGACATGTTAAAATACCAATCGGTTTGAGATTTGTAACTCGGCATTCTAGCAATTGTAAACTAGACCATACGAGGCCCCACAGCAACATAATTTTAGCGACCACTAAATTTAGGGAATAAAATATTTGTTGTGATACTGCTGATCGGTCATTCTACTTTCTATATAGTTACACCCCCTCATTCTACCCTAACCAAGATCTATTTTTAAAATAAAATTCTGGGGGGAGCAAACGTAACAGCAGGACACAAGATCCATATAATTGGAAAAGGGAATGGATCTCATAGAAAATAGTCACCTGTGTGTCACAAATCAGAAATAATTTCACTTAGTATGGGGGTTCTATAACATGGATGGATTCTGTACATTATTGTTCTTTTGCTTTGCTTTCTGAGTACACGGGTGCAATGACTGCACAAGTATCCCTACAGAGACAGATTTAGGTTTTGTACCCACAGGCAACTTCTTATCTGCCCAATGAATATTGTGATGTGCACTTTAACCTTCACCCCTATGGCGATAGCACCAGATGTGTCTGACTATGAAAGGGAGAATGGGATCCTACCTGCTGAATTGTGCCTTATGGATAACATCCCTGTGCACTGAAATACAGTAAATATGTCTTGTGTTTTTACTTCCCTTTTAGAAGGATTTGTTCTTACTGCAATACATTTGAGAGTCTGTATCACTTCAAACTAAATTATATATATTTTTATCTTTCCCTCCAGCTTTGTTATGTCTGTATATGCCAGTGGGTACATCAGTATACAGACTACATTCAATGATGGGGAATGGAGGGAGATTCCCAGGAATGACCATTAGAAACAGAATCTCTAACCCGTTAATCCAGTGTGAGAATGCTTGGTGGAGCAGCTGTACCCACAAGAGGACTGGCACGTGTCACTCACAGGTACTGAAGTGATGGGTGGGGTGTAAGGAATCACACTGACATATACCATGGAAAGCAGGGTTTCTTATAAAACAAGAACATGAGTAAATTTCACGTTCATTCTTCTTTAACTTTTCTGTGTTTCTTCTCATCTTATTCATTCCATTTTCACACACCCCGCCCCGTCTATGTTACCCCTCCCAAATGTGACCAGTACCCAGAATAAAGACACACACACAACAGCTTGGTGTTAAATCTGTGTAAGTCACAGTTTTATTGATAACAATTAGATAAACTGTGCTATTTGATCCTGAAGAAGGCAAAAACCTCTAGCAAGATCTGCTTCACTAGAGGAAAAAATTCCTTCCTGACCCCTTAACGGCGATCGGATTTTCTCCCAGGATCAATGCACCAAATTAAAACAAGGGAAGCAGGGTGAGGAAAAGAGAAGGGAATAGGGTAGCATACGCATTAGCACCATTAAGCTGCTAGGTGAACACTGCATTCCTTTCATTCCGTTGGACCCCAGGCAGCCTACAGACCCGGCTTTGCAGACTGTGGGATGGAGTGAAAAGAAATGCAGGGTCTACCGAGCAGCTTAAGGGTGCTACTGTCTGTGAAACCATATTTCAGGTGTAAGTGGGGGCAACGCTAGTGGAATTACAGTGGAGGGAATTGAAACAGAGGGGAATATGGTAGCATACACATGAGCGCCATTAAACTGCTAGGTGAACACTGCATTCCTTTCATACCATTGGACCCCAAGCAGCCTGTAGACCCGGCTTTGCAGACTGTGGGATGGAGTGAAAAGAAATGCAGGGTCTACCGAGCAGCTTAAGGGTGCTCCTGTCTATGAAACCATATTTCAGGTGTAAGTGGGGGCCCCGCTGTTGGAATTACGGTGGAGGGAATTGAAACAGAGGGGAATATGGCAGCATACACATGAGCACAATTAAGCTGCTAGGTGAACACTGCATTCCATTCCATTCCATTGGACCCCAGGTAGACTATAGACCCGGCTTCTAAAGTCTGAGGGATGGAGTGGAAAGGAATGCATGTCTACCAAGTGGCTTAAGGGTGCTCCTGTCTATGGGACCATATTTTAGTTCTAAGGGGGGTGCACCATGTGTGGAATTATGGTGGATTTGAGTGGAGGCAGCACTGGTGGAATTGTGAATGGCTCACCTACCTCTGTGTCATGAAGATGACTTACACAGAGGTGCATCGGTACTTGGTAGTGCTGGTGGTGTTGGTGGCCGCTTGGTGGTTGCGAGGGCTGTCTGCAAAAACAAACAAAATAACGTTGAACTCATACCACAGGTTTTTACATTAGCAAGTGATATCTCTGTAGAAATTCCATTTTGGGGCATTTTAATCAGAAATATGGCAGGGACGCAAATTAACATTACTAAATGCTTTTGCACCATTTCCCTCGACTTTCTTTGATTATGGGACAAGTTGCAAATCGCAGGTTTCTCTTTATTTTCAAGCCTTTTGATCAATCCGAATTCCTTGCCAAAATAATGAAGATACACTTCCCATTGGTTTCTATGGCATCTCAATGGGTTTCAGTTGCGCAGGAGTTATATGTTCTTTTTGTAGTTGTTTTTCACAAAATCGCAGCATTGCAATGGATTTCAATACATCAGCCCCTTATACTTTCCATTACAAAATAGTGATATTTTAAGATATATATTCATTAGATGCTGTACCTGGATATCTCTCCACGTTCTTCGGAGAATTGCCAAGTTTATAGCCTCTAGTATTTTGTAGAGGTATCTCAGTTGGGCTATGGCCTTCCTCTTGTCCTGCTGGAACTCGGACATCAATCTGATCTTCCACCACCTGGTGTTTCGCATGTTGTCTTTGGCCATCCCATAATCATACAGTGCCCATTTCATTTGGCATATGATGTCCTGCCTCATGCACTTCAAATAAAGGGCTGCCAGTGGTCCCTCAAACTCCATGATCTCACAGATCCCCTCCTCCTCCATGTAGATCCACTCTAAGCCCTAGAGAAATGTAAGAAACAAGAAGACATTAAGGTTTCCAGCAGTTTGTGTTTAATCCCCAGTAATAATGAGAGTAACAATTTCTTCCCTTAGGCACAATAAGCAAAGCAATATGTATTTATTACCACTAGGGGAGCTGTTACATTGATCTCTATAGACAGAGCAAATAACATGCAATCTCTCACTAGTTAGTTCTAACACTAAATATGATAATTGTAACAGTCGGGGCAAACACTAAGCTAAACCCTGTTATATTTCTATTTAATCACATTTACATGGAAGATACACAATGTTTATCATTGGGTTAGTATCCCCTTTAACCCCTCGGGTACCTGTGAGAGCAGACTTACCTTCTGATTGCCTTTTATGTAAAGGCGGTCCATGATGGCACGCAAGCCCATCTCCGACGCCCCTGTAATATAAAATAGAGATTTGGGAAGGTTAGAGTTAATGTGGAGAGGTGCCATATGTATAGGGACAGCACATAGGAACAAGTACATTTACTAATAGGATTTATTTGCCATGATATTATGCCCAGCGCAATAGTAAATGAGCCCTATTTTATTGTGCTTTTAATGAACCTGTTGAACTGGAACTTTTCTAATGTTCTGATTGGCTCCCCATCTGCTCTAAATTGCATAATACATCATTTGCCCCACCCTGGAAATTTTCCAGCGGAGCCCCATGTTAGGGGTGCCCTGGAATTGGAAAACATACAGTCCAGTTTTTAGTAGTGGGATAAAGTGCATTGCTGGGGTGGGGCTGTACAGTCAATTTCAGGGACAATAGTGGGTTTGGACCAACCGGGGGGGGGGACTGCCATATACAGGGACAGATTAAAGATGAATCCCCCGACTCACAAATCTACAGGTGAGAATAAAGAAGAACAGTTATAGCTACATCTATAATGAGCAGCATGGCAACTCCTACAGCCAAGGGATAAGCTAATCTTACTGTTCCAAGCACATGTTATAGAGGGGGAAATACAGGAGCAGTACCTTTGTCCAGAGGATCCCAAATGGGAAGATGTTATCTCTGACAGGGGGTCACTGAAGTCTTCTTTCTTCTTTGTCTTCTTTGTCTTCTTGTCTTCTCCTTGATTCTCTCTCTCGTCTTCTTACAATAGCTGTCTCTCAAATCGCTCTCTCGCTCTCTCTCTCAAATCGCTCTCTCTCACAATATCTCTCTATCTCAAATCGCACGGGATATTTCACTTTTTGGGGAGAAATAAGAGACTGTTAGAAGGAGCAAATAAATGGCAATGCATAAACTACAGATCCCATAATGCACTGTGAGGTCTTTACCCACTATAAGGCTATTACTGGAACTGAGGGAGCCTTACTGCTGTTGCGTGTGCTATTTAGCTGACAAAAATGTTGGGCAACCAGGCTGTAGACTTTTATCACTGGCATGTGGAAAGGGCCTTCATCTCCCATGATGCACTATAAGGGTTGACCATAAGAGGTAGGTAGCGTTTGTATTGCTTATAATGTCATGATGAGGGCTGGCTTGTAACAGGACTACAGATCCCATCATGCTCTATGATTCCTTGGTTATATCAATACAGGGGTCATATTCCTATTGAATCCATTTCCCCCTGCATGTACCCAGTGTGCCTGCTTCCCATAACCAGCTCTGCTCTGATCAGTGCCCCCTGCACCCATAATGGCAGGAATCCTAAGGGCAGACATTTATTCTTCTGATTTGTGCTACTTGTCTTTCTACTTAAGCCTCTCTGAACCGTCCCCCCACTCTAGTGCTGAGGCCACTGACTGTCGCTACGATGAGTGTGACCGTTGGCAAATGACCGTTGGCAAATGACAGTTGGAAAATGACCGTTGGCATTTACAGCAGAGGCAGAGAAAATTGTCTAATGGTTCAGAAAAAAACAATAAAAACAAGTAAACCAAACACCCATTGCCTTAGAACTATAAGTTTTTCTGCTCTCACTCCCATTAGAGAGGCAGATGGGGAGATTTTAGGCACTTTGACACCCACATGTGTTAGTAGATTGGGGGGCAGGGCTGCCATCAGAAGCCCATTTTCAGCTGATTCCCTGTATAAGTGTAATATGTAGGTGTCTGTATCCAAATAAAAAGACAAGTCAGTATTAATTGAATATATGTTCAGTGCCTCTCAACAGGCTGCAGTCCCCGTGTACAATTACAGACATGTCACATGTAAATAAAGTAATAGCCAGAGAGCACAATGGATCTTATACCATCATAGTGTATATATTGCAGGAAAGTCATGCCAAGTTGCCTTAAATGACTCCCCCCTTTCCTGCTTGTCACACACATGTCATTTGGAACAGTTTCATGACAAGCAGCTCCCCAAGCAATTAGAGTGCTAGGCAATGGGACAATTTTGGCAGCGATGGCCCCACTACCCAAGCTGCTATAAATGATGGGTGACAAAACACCCAAAATTGCCCTTTGTATCATCTAAATATGCCCCCCCTGCTCCCCATAAATGGATCTGCTGCACTTACCTCTGAGTCCAGAAATGAAATAACGGTCATCTGTACCTGAGCCGTTACATCACCTTCCTTGCAGCTTTCAGCCAATCAGAGCTGAGCTGGAAGTGATGTCACGGAGATAAGGCATGATATCCCAGTAATCACAGGCAATCACATGCTCAAGTACAGATCAAACTTGCACAGTCTAAAACAACACTAATAAAGTCCAAACATGAGCAGCTTTAGAAGCAGAACCCCCATCAGATCTCCTGGGACCCCTGACTGGACTCCCCCTGTCCCCATTTAGATCTGTGTCTGTCACTGAACTACAGCTCAGCTACTAGTTATCACAGGGACTGCTGGGTAGTTTAGCAATGGCTAGAGACATACACAGATCAGTGAGACAGTGATGGGGGCAACCACTGAGGGGGTACAGGGGGTTCTGCATTCAGCGTAGGAAGTGTAACTTTAGTAGCAAATGTCACATATAGAACAAAAAGTTTGATCCTGTTGTGCCACATATTCCTGTATGTTGCACTAGCAGGGAGGATGCTGGGAGTTGTATGCCCCAGTATCTAAAATAACATCTTTTCTATCGCTGCCGGCCGAGTCCGACCCTGTATGTTGTTGATCCACATCTTGGCTTTTGGGCTGGAAGCTGTAGCCCTGATCCAATGGACTGTTAATTGCCTATGACAAAGCTGTAGCTACAATGGTGCATTATAATTGTATAATTATATTATGTTTTATATTCAGGAATGTGCGTTTGTCCCTCTTTTGAGTGAACCATAGATACAGAGGTTTTTCTGCTCACAGTGTCTGTTGTGAAGCACTCACTGAAGCACTTAGTTACTCATGTAACCCAGCACCTAATCATTTGCCACTTCTGCAATATGTTTCCTTCTCAAGTGATGACAGATTTGCTTTAAGTAGAAAGAGATACAAAAGCAACAAAACCTCAATAACCCTCAAACTGACTTTTATACAAAGGGAAGTATTCTTAGAGACTGTGGAATTATGGGAGATAAGCGTATGAGCTCACACTCTGGTTTGCTTCCCCTTTATCCATAGCTAAGCATGGTGTAACTCTGTCCCATTTTCTCCACAGATGAAGGAGTATCACAGAAGGCGACCACTCCAGCACCAACGGGAGGAAAGAAAAAAGAATGAGATCCTGATAACCTGGCACAGCTCTCTCCAGAGCCAGTGAGTCAAACTGCTCATTCATTGATCATCCTGCCCTGTGTATTCATAACTATCTCTCCTATTCCAGTCTCTTATTCATATCAGTGCATGGTTGCTAGGGTAATTTGGATCCTAGCAACCAGATTGCTGAAATTACAAACTAGAGAGCTGCTGTATAAAAAAAACTAAATAACTCAAAACCCACAAATAATAAAAACCAATTGCAAATTGAATATCACTCTCTATATCATACTAAAAGTTATGTTAAGGTGAACAACCCCTTTAAAGTTGAACTAAACTCCCCTTTAGCCAAAAGTCCCAACTGGCCCCCCCGCCACTGCCCCCCTGCTCAGTGTTACCCCTGAATTGTGTCCCATCTAGAAATAGTGACGCACATGCAGTGTCAGTGCAGCGGACCTCCGCATGCAGATTTCTCCAACTCTGCATGCGCCAATACGGTGCTCACATTACTGAGAATACCGTAGATGTCGCCCGTGAGCTCCGCTGCGCTGACTCTACATGTGTGTCACTATTTCTAGAGGGGACACAATTCAGGGGTGACACTGAGCAGGGCGAGGCAGGTTGGGGCTACAGAGCAGGGCCATTGGGGACTTTTGACTAAAGGTGGGTTTAGTTCTCCTTTAAGATCAATGATAGGTACCTGTATAAGGAACACCTGGGAGTAGAATAAACGTGGTGACTCCTCTATTTTTATCCAAATACTCAATGAGGTTGTTAAATGAAAAAGGAGCACTGGGCAGGCAGAAAGGTTAAGTATCATCTCCACTGTCTTCTCTTAATGTATTAAGACTGGGCCATAATGGGGGCTGTTCCTGCTGAATTGTGCTTAGTACAGGGAATACCTATGCTGCTATAGTTTTATGGGATCTCTCTGTACAGACTATGAGCAAACTTAGGGGGCTGTTCCTGCTGAATTGTGCTTAAAGGTACAGGGAATACCTATGCTGCTATAGCTTTATGGGATCTCTTGGTGCTGGTATCTTTATGATATTTAGGGGCTGTTGCTGTTACATTGTGCTTAGTACAGACGAATATTACAGAGAACAGGGAGATGCCAGTGATATCAGGGATGTAATTGTTGCCTTGACAAAAGTACAAATGGAATATCTGCTTTACATTCACTGACTATGTCCCATATAATGTCAGGCCATTCCCCTTTTCCCTGCAGGTAAGAGACGTAACACATAAGACAAGGGGAGAAATCAGAATACATTTCCCTCTTACTATTTCCATTAGACAAAGGGACAATAAAAAGTGAATGTGAAAATCAGATGTTATTAAGTGCGGGTGCAACTGGAGTTCTGCTGAAGTTCATTTCAGTCCATTTAGCAGATTTGCTGCTTTGTAACAACTCTCTCCTGTTCCGCCATATTGGAGAATGAAAGGGATCTAGGCTTTAACTCCCACCTGATCTCTGTTACTTTCTTTTTAGACTGAGAATCACTGCAGACAGATTTCCAGCATTAGATGCTCCAGCTACTGTTGAACTACAAATCCCACAATCCCTGGATGTTGTTGGGAGATAAGAATCCCAGGCAGCATAAAAGAAGATGATGATGATTGGTTGAAGAATGGGATGGTATATTCCACTGTGTCTCACAGCAGGGGGGGGGGCATTGATGGTAATGTTTCAGCCATGAGACGTCTATTCCATTTATGAAACACAAAGGTAAAATTCAACCATTATTCATTATATTCTCCTAAAATCCCAGCTTGAAGGTCAGTTAAAGTGAGATTTGGGTAAAAGCTAATAGTTACATACGACTGTAACCTTGATATGAGCAATGGGGGTAGGTGAAATGTTGGGTCTTAAAGAGGGGCTTGAAGTCTAAACTCCACTGATCTAGAGATACTGCTCCTTATTTCTGTAGGTAGAGAGCAGAGCAGGCAGTAACCCTTTCACCATTTCACATTATCTCTGTCCATATATATTAGGTACCTACCTAGTACTACCAACCCCTATTTCTGCAGGGGAATTAGAGCAGAGCAGGCAGTAACCCTCAGTTCCCTGTATAACTCAGCCTGCAGCCTTGTGCCTTTATATGGTTACAGAACCCCTCGGTGACTTCTAATATCGTTATTTACAGTAGGGGGTACATTATCCCTTATAATACATAAGTGATACTCAGAGTTCCCTGTATAACTCAGCCTGCAGCCTTGTGCTTTTATATGGCCAGAGAACCCCCTCAGTGACTTCTAATATCCTTATCATTTAAAGTAGGGGGTACATTATCCCTTATAATGCATAAGTGACACTCAGAGTTCCCTGTATAACTCAGCCTGCAGCCTGTGTGCCTTTATATGGCCAGAGAACCCCCTCAGTGACTTCTAATATCCTTATCATTTACAGTAGGGGTACATTATCCCTAATAATACATAAGTGATACTCAGAGTTCCCTGTATAACTCAGCCTGCAGCCTTGTGCCTTTATATGGACAGAGAACCCCCTCAGTGACTTCTAATATCCTTATCATTTACAGTAGGGGTACATTATCCCTTATAATACATGAGTGATACTCTGAGTTCCTTGTATAACTCAGCCTGCAGCCTTGTGCCTTTATATCGTCACATAACCCCTCAGGAACTTCTAATATCCTTATTATTTACAATGGGGGGTACATTATAATACATGAGTGGTAATCTAGTTCCCTATATAACTCAGCCTGCAGCCTTGTGCCTTTATATGGTCACAGAGCCCTTCAGTGATTTCTCATATCCTTATCATTCACAGTGGGGGTACATTATCCCTAATAATACATGAGTGATACTCAGAGTTCCCTGTATAACTCAGCCTGCAGCCTTGTGCCTTTATGGTCACATAACCCCCTCTGTGACTTCTCATATCCTTATCATTTACAGTGGGGGGTACATTATTCCTTATAATACACAAGTGATACTCAGAGTTCCCAGTTTAACTCAGCCTGCAGCCTTGTGCCTTTATATGGTCAAATAACCCCCCTTTGTGACTTCTTATATCCTTTCATTTACAGTAGGGGGTACATTATCCCTTATAATACAGAAGTGATACTCAGAGTTCCCTGTATAACTCAGCCTGCAGCATTGTGCCTTTATATGGTCACATAACCCCCTTAGTGACTTCTCATATCCTTATAATTTACAGTGGGGGGTACATTATTCCTTGTAATACACAAGTGATACTCAGAGTTCCCTTTTTAACTCAGCCTGCAGCCTTGTGCCTTTATATGGTCACATAACCCCTCAGGGACTTCCAATATCCTTATCATTTACAATGGGGGGTACATTATATTACATGAATGGTAGTCTGAGTTCCCTATATAACTCAGCCTGCAGCCTTGTGCCTTTATATGGTCACAGAACCCCTCAGTGACTTCGAATATCCTTATCATTTACAGTAGGTTTACATTATCCCTTATAATACACAAGTGATACACGGCGTACCCTATATAACTCAGCCTGCAGGCTTGTGCCTTTATATGGTCACAGAACCCTTCAGTGATTTCTCATATCCTTATCATTCACAGTGGGGGTACATTATCCCTAATAATACATGAGTGATACTCAGAGTTCCCTGTACAACTCAGCCTGCAGTCTTGTGCCTTTATATGGTCACATAACCCATCAGTGACTTCTAATTTTCTTATCATTTATAGTAGGGGGTACATTATCCCTTATAATACATGAGTGATACTCAGAGTTCCCTGTATAACTCAGCCTGCAGCCTTGTGCCTGTATATGGTTAGAGAACCACCTCAGTGACTTCTAATATCCTTATCATTAACAGTAGGGGGTACATTATACCTTATGACACATGAGTGATACTCTAATTTCCTTGTATAACCCAGTCTGCAGCCTTGTGCCTTTATATGGTCACATAACCCCCTTAGTGACTTCTCATATCCTTATCATTTACAGTGGGGGGTACATTATTCCTTGTAATACACAAGTGATACTCAGAGTTCCATTTTTAGCTCAGCCTGCAGCCTTGTGCCTTTATACGGTCAAATAACCCCCCTTTGTGACTTCTCATATCCTTATCATTTACAGTAGGGGGTACATTATCCCTTATAATACATGAGTGATACTCAGAGTTCCCTGTATAACTCAACCTGCAGCCTTGTGCCTTAATGTGGTCACATAACCCCCTTAGTGACTTCTAATATCCTTATCATTTACAGTAGGGGGTACATTATCCCTTATAATACATGAGTGAGACTCAGAGTTCCCTGTATAACTCAGCCTGCAGCATTGTGTCTTTATATGGTCACAGATCCCCTCAGTGACTTCTAATATCCTTATAATTTACAGTAGGGGGTACATTATCCCTTATAATACACGAGTGATACTCAGAGTTCCCTGTATAACTCAGTCTGCATCCTTGTGCCTTTATATGGTCACAGAACCCATCAGTGACTTCTAATATCCTTATCATTTACAGTAGGGGGTACATTATCCCTTATAATACATGAGTGATACTCAGAGTTCCCTGTATAACTCAGCCTGCAGCCTTGTGCCATTATATGGTCAGAGAACCCCCTCAGTGACTTCTAATATCCTTATCATTTACAGTAGGGGGTTCATTATCCCTTATAATACATGAGTGATACTCCGAGTTCCCTAAATAACTCAGCCTGCAGCCTTCTGCCTTTATATGGTCACATAACCCCCTTTAGTGACTTCTAATATCCTTATCATTTACAGTGGGGGTACATTATCCCTTATAATACAGAAGTGATACTCAGAGCTCCCTGTATAACTCAGCCTGCAGCCTTGTGCCTTTATATGGTTACAGAACCCCTCAGTGACATCTAATATCCTTATCATTTATAGTAGGGGGTACATTAACCCTTATAATACATGAGTGATACTCAGAGTTCCCTGTATAACTCAGCCTGCAGCCTTGTGCCTTTATATGGTCACATAACCCCCCTTAGTGACTTCTAATATCCTTATCATTTACAGTAGGGGGTACATTATCCCTTATCATATACAAGTGATGCTTAGAGTTCCCTGTATAACTCAGCCTGCAGACTTGTGCCTTTATATGGTCACAGAACCCTTCAGTGACTTGTAATATCCGTATAATTAACAGTAGGGGGTACATTATACCTTATGATACACGAGTGATACTCTGAGTTCCCTGTATAACTCAGCCTGCAGCCTTGTGCCTTTATATGGTCAAATAGCCCCCCTTTGTGACTTCTCATATCCTTATCATTTACAGTGGGGGGTACATTATTCCTTGTAATACATGTGTGATACTGAGATTTCCCTGTTTAACTCAACCTGCAGCCTTGTGCCTTTATATGGTCACATAACCCCCCTTAGTGACTTCTAATATCCTTATCATTTACAGTGGGGGTACATTATCCCTTATAATACAGAAGTGATACTCAGAGCTCCCTGTATAACTCAGCCTGCAGCCTTGTGCCTTTATATGGTTACAGAACCCCTCAGTGACTTCTAATATTCTTATCATTTATAGTAGTGGGTACATTAACCCTTATGATACATGAGTGATACTCAGAGTTCCCTGTATTACTCAGCCTGCAGCCTTGTGTCTTTATAGGGTCACATAACCCCTCACTGACTTCTAATATCCTTATCATTTACAGTGGGGGGTACATATCCCTTTTAATACACTACTGATACTCAGAGTTCCCTGTATAACTCAGCCTGCAGCCTTGTGTCTTTATATGGTCACAGAACGCCTCAGTGACTTCTAATATCCTTATCAATTACAGTAGGGGGTACATTATCCCTTATAATACATGAGTGATACTCAGAGTTCCCTGTATAACTCAGCCTGCAGCCTTGTGCCATTATATGGTCAGAGAACCCCCTCAGTGACTTCTAATATCCTTATCATTTACAGTAGGGGGTTCATTATCCCTTATAATACATGAGTGATACTCCGAGTTCCCTGTATAATTCAGCATGCAGCCTTGTGCCTTTATATTGTCACAGAACCCCTCAGTGACTTCTAATATCCTTATCATTTACAGTAGGGGGTATATTAGCCCTTATAATACACGAGTGATACTCAGAGTTCCCTGTATAACTCAGCCTGCAACCTTGTGCCTTTATATGGTCACAGAACAACCCCTCAGTGACTTCTAATATCCTTATAATTTACAATAGGGTGTACAATATCCCTTATAATACACAAGTGATACTCATAATTCCCTGTATAACTCTGCCTGCAGCCTTGTGCCTTTATATGGTCACAGAACCCCATTTGTGACTTCTCATATCCTTATCATTTACAGTAGGGGTACATTATCCCTTATAATGCACAAGTGATACTCTGAGTTCACTGTATAACTCAGCCTGCAGCCTTGTGCCTTTATATGGTCACATAACCCCCTTAGTGACTTCTCATATGCTTATCATTGACAGTGGGGGGTACATTATTCCTTGTGATACACGAGTGATACTCAGAGTTCCCTGTATAACTCAGCCTGTAGCCTTGTGCCTTTATATGGTCACAGAACCCCTCAGTATCTTCTAATATCCTTATCATTTACAGTAGGGGGTATATTATCCCTTATAATACATGAGTGATACTCAGAGTTCACTGTATAACTCAGCCTGCAGCCTTGTGCCTTTATATGGTCACAGAACCCCTCAGTGACTTCTAATATCCTTATCATTTACAGTAGGGGGTACATTATCCCTTATAATACACAAGTGATACACGGAGTTCCCTGTATAACTCAGCCTGCAGCCTTGTGCCTTTATATGGTCACATAACCCCTTAGTGACTTCTCATGTCCTTATCATTTACAGTAGGGGGTACATTATCCCTTATAATACATGAGTGATATTTAGAGTTCCCTGTATAACTCAGCCTGCGGCCTTGTGCCTTTATATGGTCACATAACCCCCTTAGTGACTTCTAATATCCTTATCATTTACAGTAGGGGGTACATTATCCCTTATAATACACAAGTGATGCTTAGAGTTCCCTGTATAACTCAGCCTGCAGCCTTGTGCTTTTATATGGTCACAGAACCCTTCAGTGATTTCTCATATTCTTATCATTCACAGTGGGGGTACATTATCCCTAATAATACATGAGTGATACTCAGAGTTCCCTGTATAACTCAGCCTGCAGCCTTGTGTCTTTATATGATCACAGACCCCCTCAGTGACTTCTAATATCCTTATTATTTACAGTAGGGGGTACATTATCCCTTATAATACACGAGTGATAGTCCGAGTTCCCTGTATAACTCAGCCTGCAGCCTTGTGTCTTTATATGATCACAGACCCCCTCAGTGACTTCTAATATCCTTATTATTTACAGTAGGGGGTACATTATCCCTTATAATACACAAGTGATGCTTAGAGTTCCCTGTATAACTCAGCCTGCAGCCTTGTGCTTTTATATGGTCACAGAACCCTTCAGTGATTTCTCATATTCTTATCATTCACAGTGGGGGTACATTATCCCTAATAATACATGAGTGATACTCAGAGTTCCCTGTATTACTCAGCCTGCAGCCTTGTGTCTTTATATGGTCACAGAACCCCCCTTAGTGACTTCTAATATCCTTATCATGTACAGTAGGGGGTACATTATTCCTTGTAATACACAAGTGATACTCAGAGTTCCCTGTATAACTCAGCCTGCAGCCTTGTGCCTTTATGGTCACATAACCCTCTCTGTGACTTCTAATATCCTTATCATTTACAGTAGGGGGTATATCATCCCTTATAATACATGCGTGATATTTAGAGTTCCCTGTATAACTCAGCCTGCAGCCTTGTGCCTTTATATGGTTACAGAACCCCTCAGTGACTTCTAATATCCTTATCATTTACAGTAGGGGGTACATTATCCCTTATAATACATGAGTGATATTTAGAGTTCCCTGCATAACTCAGCCTGCAGCCTTGTGCCTTTATATGGTCACATAACCCGCCTATGTGACTTCTCATATCCTTATCATTTATAGTATGGGGTACATTATCCCTTATAATACACAAGTGATGCTCAGAGTTCCCTGTATAACTCAGCCTGCAGCCTTGTGCTTTTATATGGTCACAGAACCCTTCAGTGAATTCTCATATTCTTATCATTCACAGTGGGGGTACATTATCCCTAATAATACATGAGTGATACTCAGAGTTCCCTGTATAACTCAGCCTGCAGCCTTGTGCCTTTATATGGTCACAGAACCCCTCAGTGACTTTTAATATCCTTATCATTTACAGTAGGGGTACATTATCCCTTATAATGCACAAGTGATACTCGGAGTTCACTGTATAACTCAGCCTGCAGCCTTGTGCCTTTATATGGTCACATAACCCTCTTAGTGACTTCTCATATGCTTATCATTGACAGTGGGGGGTACATTATTCCTTGTGATACACGAGTGATACTCAGAGTTCCCTGTATAACTCAGCCTGTAGCCTTGTGCCTTTATATGGTCACAGAACCCCTCAGTATCTTCTAATATCCTTATCATTTACAGTAGGGGGTATATTATCCCTTATAATACATGAGTGATACTCAGAGTTCACTGTATAACTCAGCCTGCAGCCTTGTGCCTTTATATGGTCACAGAACCCCTCAGTGACTTCTAATATCCTTATCATTTACAGTAGGGGGTACATTATCCCTTATAATACACAAGTGATACACGGAGTTCCCTGTATAACTCAGCCTGCAGCCTTGTGCCTTTATATGGTCACATAACCCCCTTAGTGACTTCTCATGTCCTTATCATTTACAGTAGGGGGTACAGTATCCTTTATAATACATGAGTGATACTCAGAGTTCCCTGTATAACTCAGCCTGCAGCCTTGTGCCTTTATATGGTTACAGAACCCCTCAGTGACTTGAAATATCCTTATCATTTACAGTAGGGGGTACATTATCCCTTATAATACATGAGTGATATTTAGAGTTCCCTGTATAACTCAGCCTGCGGCCTTGTGCCTTTATATGGTCACATAACCCCCTTAGTGACTTCTCATGTCCTTATCATTTACAGTAGGGGGTACAGTATCCTTTATAATACATGAGTGATACTCAGAGTTCCCTGTATAACTCAGCCTGCAGCCTTGTGCCTTTATATGGTTACAGAACCCCTCAGTGACTTGAAATATCCTTATCATTTACAGTAGGGGGTACATTATCCCTTATAATACACGAGTGATACTCAGAGTTCCCTGTATAACTCAGCCTGCAGCCTTGTGTCTTTATATGATCACAGACCCCCTCACTGACTTCTAATATCCTTATTATTTACAGTAGGGGGTACATTATCCCTTATAATACTCGAGTGATACAGAGTTCCCTGTATAACTCAGCCTGCAGCCTTGTGCCTTTATATGGTCACAGAACCATTCAGTGACTTCTAATATCCTTATAATTTACAGTAGGGGATACATTATCCTTATAATACACGAGTGATACTCTGATTTCCTTTTATAACTCAGCCTTGTGCCTTAATATGGTCACATAACCCCTCAGGAACTTCCAATATCCTTATCATTTACAATGGGGGTTACATTATAATACATGAGTGGTAGTCTGAGTTCCGTGTATAACTCAGCCTGCAGCCTTGTGCCTTTATATGGTCACAGAACCCTTCAGTGATTTCTCATATCCTTATCATTCACAGTGGGGGGTACATTATCCCTAATAATACATGAGTGATACTCCGAGTTCCTGTATAAACTCAGCCTGCAGCCTTGTGCCTTTATTATGCGTCAAAGAACCCTTCAGTGATTTCTCATATCCTTATCATTCACAGTGGGGGTACATTATCCCTAATAATACATGAGTGATGCTCAGAGTTCCCTGTATAACTCAGCCTGCAGCCTTGTGCCTTTATATGGTCACAGAACAAACCCTCAGTGACTTCTAATATCCTTATCATTTACAGTAGGGGGTACATTATCCCTTATAATACACAATTGATTCTCGGAGTTCACTGTTTAACCCAGCCTGCAGCCTTGTACTTGATATGGTCACAGAACCATTCAGTGATTTCTCATATCCTTATCATTCACAGTGGGGGTACATTATCCCTAATAATACATGAGTGATGCTCAGAGTTCCCTGTATAACTCAGCCTGCAGCCTTGTGCCTTTATATGGTCACAGAACAACCCCTCAGTGACTTCTAATATCCTTATCATTTACAGTAGGGGGTACATTATCCCTTATAATACACAATTGATTCTCGGAGTTCACTTTTAACCCAGCCTGCAGCCTTGTACCTTGATATGGTCAAAGAACCCTTCAGTGATTTCTCATATCCTTATCATTCACAGTGGGGGTACATTATCCCTAATAATACATGAGTGATGCTCAGAGTTCCCTGTATAACTCAGCCTGCAGCCTTGTGCCTTTATATGGTCACAGAACAACCCCTCAGTGACTTCTAATATCCTTATCATTTACAGTAGGGGGTACATTATCCCTTATAATACACAATTGATTCTCGGAGTTCACTGTTTAACCCAGGCCTGCAGCCTTGTACCTTGATATGGTCACAGAACCATTCAGTGATTTCTCATATCCTTATCATTCACAGTGGGGGTACATTATCCCTAATAATACACGAGTGATACTCAGAGTTCCCTGTACAACTCAGCCAGCAGACTTGTGCCTTTATATGGTCACAGAACCCTTCAGTGACTTCTAATATCCTTATCATTAACCAGTAGGGGGTACAGTCTTATGATACATGAGTGATACTCTGAGTTCCTTATATAACTCAGCCTGCAGTATTGTGCCTTTATATGGTCACAGTACCCATCAGTGATTCTAATATCCTCATCATTTATAGTAGGAGTACATTATCCCTTATAATACACAAGTGATACTCAGAGTTCCCTGTATAATTCAGCCTGCAGCCTTGTGCCCTTATCATTTACAGTAGGGAGTACATTATCCCTTATAATACATGAGTGATACTCAGAGTTCCCTGTATAACTCAGCCTGCAGACTTGAGGCTCCTATGTGGCGGGTGCCGTGATTTATGTACGTATCATTTACCAATGGACCAGCCTCCCTTTTCTTAAAAATAATATTCTTTATTGTTGTCTTGGTATCAAACCGACGTTTTCGTCCACCTTAGGACCTTTTTGTCCTTGGAAAGTCCTAAGTGGACCGAAACGTCGGTTTGATACCAAGAAACATAAAATATTATGGTAAGAAAAGGAGTGCTGGTTCCATTGGTAATGATATATATATAGTAATATATAAGTTATAGGTGGTATGTTATATATTATATATATATATATATATTATATATAATATATATATTGTCCGACCCTGCAGTAATGTTTACAGAACATTCACTTACACTTACATTAACTACTTTTAGAAGGCAACCTACAGATAAATAGTCTACAGATCATAACTTACACATTTACATATTTTAAGGGCAGATTTCAAGGTCGATTGAAAATCCAAAAATTCGGAATTTCAAGTTGTTATGGTTGTAGGGAGTTATAGCAATGCTATGAGTTTTTTTTAAAAAAAATTTCTAAATAGATTTTCGAGATTTTATTCATACTCGAATTTGACATAGAGTTATTAAATTAGAGTTTTTTAAAAAAATGTGAAATGATCCAGCATCTATACATACACACCACTCCTACCACCTCTCCAAAACTAAACTTTATTTATAGGTATTGGACCTATTATCAGAATGTCGGACCTGGGGTTTTCCAGATAACAGAGTTTCCATAATTTGGATCTTCATACCTCAAGTCTACTAGAATCATGAACACGAAAAATAAACCCAGTAGGCTGGTTTTATTTCCAATGAGGATTAATTATATCTTAGTTGGAGTTCAAGTACAAGTATTTATTATTACAGAGAAAAGGAAGAATTTTTAAAATCTATGGGAGATGGCCTTTCTGTTTCAGGCATTCTGGTAATGGTTTTCTGGATAGTGGATCCTGTTATACCCCAATAATCTATACTAACTGTATGATTTTAGTTTACTATAGCCTGTGAAGTATGCTGTTCCAAGAAACATCTCAAAAGCCATTAATAGAATCTGCCATCAGCCAGAAGTGCATTAACAACCTCACTGTAAAGACCACTTACTCTGCCTTCAAATTTAAAGTTCTTTCTTCTAGTCTGAAGTGGGGTCTCTAGTCCGGTGATCCGTTTATGGGAAAAATTGATCCCCTTGCTATTGTCTATAATGTCTCTAATTACTTGTAAAGAAGCAAATCGTGTCCCCCCACTAGCTTCTTTTTTCCAGAGAAAATAATCCCACATGTTCTCATCCCTCTAATCTAATCTGTATCACCGATACCTTAAAGGGTTGTTCACCTTTGAATTAATTTTAGTATGATGCATGAGAGATTTATTTTTGTGGTTCTTTAGTTACTTAGCTTTATATTTCAGCACTCTCCAGTGGTGCAATTAGCAATCTTGTTGCTAGGGTCCAAATTGCCTAGCAACCTGCATTGTTGAATAAGAACCGGGATATGAATAGGAATGCCATGGAATAGAAATACCCGTATGGGAACCTGTTATCCAGATGCTCGGACCTGGGGTGTTCCGGATAACGAATCTTTCCGTATTTGGATGCTTCATTACCTTAGTCTCCTACAAATCAATTAACATTAAATAAAACACAAATAGGCTGGTTTTGCTCCAATAAAGATTAAATTAAATCTTAGTTTGGATCAAGTACAAACTATTTTTATTTACTAAAGAGAAAAAAGGTAAATCATTTTTGAAATCTGAATTATTTGGATTAAAAATGAGTCTATGGAGATGGCCATTCAGTACGTTCTGAGCTTTGAAAGGTTTCCGGATAACAGAGTTCCATACCTGCATGAGTAATAAAAATAACAAGAATGACAATAAAATGAAAATACAAGTTGTATTTGTTTTAGATTTGGGGTCATAAACTCCATTTGAGAGCTGGAACGAGTCAGAAGAGAAAGCAAATAATCAAAAACTATAGAAAATATCAAGACCAATTGAAAAGTTGCTTACAATTAACAGTCTAACATCTAAAATGTGAACCACCTATAATTATTACAATCATTTTAAAGATGCCACGGCCCTAAAAACGCCCCTGCTCACACCCATCAGTTACATGAAAATGCTGGGAGATGTTCTGTAACCACAATATAGGTTACACATTATTTAAGGACAGTAAATGAATACAAGCTACTATAATATACCGTTTCAGTGTCCTGTGAAGTTCATTTTAACTTATCTGCTATTACAAAATAGCTGGCACTGGCTGTATTTGAATACAAACAAAGCAGAGCACTGAATACATTTTCACCCTCTTCAGTGAATCATTTAGCAAATACAAGGGACCCTCCTTATAAAGAAACATACCCACCCCCCAAACAATGTAGGTCTCTATTAAAAAGCATTACATAAGACAGCTCATATGTAAAACCTGCTCATGTTAATAAACCTTTTTTCATTAATAATATAGTTTTCTATTAGTATGTTGCCATTGGGTAATGCATAAATGAAAAATTACCATTTTAAAAAATTAGGGCCACCCCCTGGGATCGTACAATTGACTGTGCACACAAACATACTAACAAACCATGCTTGTTAGCTCACATGAGCCAATTAACAGACAGAGTTTTATCTTTTGCTTCCACACTTCATCCTGTTAGTTAGAGCTGCATTATTTCTGGTCAGGTGATCTCTGAGGCAGCACACAGACCATCATGAAATGGTGGCTCAAGGCAAGAATGCTAAAGGGCAATATTTACTTAATTTATAGGGACCATTTTGGTTAAGATTCTTTAATATGCCACTTTAATATAATGTAAACTATCTGTTGCTTAAGGACAGGACTAAATGGCCGATTACGCAAAATCTCGGCGGTCACGTGCGAAATAAGTAAGTAATGCCAGTGTCAGATCGTTGACGCATGTTTGATGCGACTGTCGGATGCAGACGCATAGTGTCTGCAATCGACCAGTCGTGTCACGGTCAACGATGCGACCAATTGAATTACTTACTTATTTCCGTCAATCCGACGTGACGCCTGCGATTTGTGGCTGCCATTAGTCCTGCCCTTAGTGTTCATTTTGGGGTATAGTTTTCCTTTAAAGGGCCACAAATCCACATATCGGGTCTCTATGAAAAATTACAGTTGGGGGGAATTTTTTTTTTTTTTTTTTCCCGTTATCCAGAGTTCTGACTTATCTGAAAGGCCATCTCCCATGATCCCTTATAATCAAATTATCCAAATTTTTTAAATTGATTGTCCTTTTTCTCTGTAATAATAAAACAGTACCTTGTACTTTGATCCCAACTAATATTTATTAAGCCTTATTGGAAGTCAAAACCAGCCTATTGGGTTGTATTTAATGTTTACTACAGTAGTAGTAGTAGTAGAAGTATGAAGATCCAAATTACGAAAGGGCCCCGTTTTTATTCCGGGGAAAGCCCCAGGTCCCACCATTCTGTGAAATAGTCCCATATCTGTATTCGCAGCACTAAACATGCAATCAGCTTTTACAAAGGTCATAGAAACATTTCAATAGTCACTCCATTGAATTTCAATAGATACCGTACTCATTTTCAAGGGCCACGTAATAAACATAAATCATGGTAACAGCTCCTGTAGCAGATTTGTTTAAAATGTGTATTTAACTTACTCCCACTCAATACGTAGGCGATTATCTTTAGAATAACTGTGCCGTTATTATATCGCGCTACGTTTAATAATATATCCCTTTAGTGTGTCTTTGATCTGCCCCTTCTTGTTGTGGCTATTAACGGGCCAACCTCTTTAATTCAGCACATAAGTAATTGGTTTATATCCATTGCAGAAAGGACAGGTACGTGGCTTCTAAATAAGATCAAACTAACACGCCGTTGCTCATCACTAGTCATACATAACCAAGCAAGTCACTAAAATATATGTTGTAATTTATTAATTCAGAGGGATTTCAGTTTCAGTTCACTGTAAGACTGCGTGTTCTTGCCATGTTTCTGTGGGTTTGGTCCGGGGTAACCCATATTTTCACCTTCACAAGGCAGGTTAATTGGCTCCTAAATAAATGAGTCTGATAGTGTATTGTGTGAATGTGATTGGGATAGAAACTGTACACTCAAACTGGGGAGGGAAGGATATGAATAATGCATAATCATGGTAAAGCACTGCAGAATAGGCTTGCCAATAAATTGAAAATAAATATGTGTTATAATCATCGCATAACCTCAGATCCAAGGTTTTCTGCATAAGGGATCTATCTGTAATATGAAACAGCATGCCTTAATGCTACAAAAGTTGTCTTGCAACAACAAGAATCTGTTCTGGCTGTACTGTCTATTTTTATTACAGGTATGGATCCCTTATCTGGGCGCCTCTTATCCAGAAAGATCCTAATCAATGGGAGGTTGAGTTCACTTCAACCAAATTAAAACATATTTTTAAAAATTATTTCCTTTTTCTCTGTATTAATAATAATGATGTACCTGTATAGGATCTGTTTCCCTGGAAACCCGTTATCCAGAAAGCTCCGAATTACGGAAAGGCCGTCTCCCTACAGACTCCATTATAATCAAATAATTAGAATTTTTTAAAAGTGATTTTCCATTTTCCTCTGTAGTTAGGGAACGGTACCTTGTACTTAATCCAACTAAGATATAATAAATCCAATTGGATGCAAAGCAATTCTATTGGGTATAATTAATGTGTAAATAATTTTTTTAGTAGACTTAAGGTATGGAGATCCAAATTACAGAAAGATCCCTTATCAGGGGTCCCAAGCATTCTGCATAACAGGACCCATATTTGTACTTTCTACTTGATGGGAACTAAGTTGCATGAATCCATATCAGTGGCAAAAATGTTTTTTTTAGTAGACTTAAAGGAGTTTTTCACCTTTGAGTTAAATTTTAGTATGATGCAGAGAGTGATATTCAGAGACTATTTGCTACTGGTTTTCATTTTTAATTTTTTTTATTATTTGTGGTTTTTGAGCGATTTGTTTTTTTATTCAGCAACTCTCTAGTTTGAAATTTCAGCAATCTGGTTGCTAGGGTCCAAATGACCCTATCAACCAGGCATTGATTTGAATTAGAGATTGAAATAAGACTACGAGAGGACCTTACTAGAATTATGAGAAATACAAATTAGCAATAAGAATAAATGTGTAGCCTTACAGAGCATTTGCTTTTTAAATGGGGGTCAGCGACGCCCATTTGAAAGCTAAAAAGAGTCAGAAGAAAAAGGCAAATAATTATAAAACTATAAAAAAATAAATAATGAAAAATAATGGAAAAGTTGCTTAGAATTGGCCATTCTATTACATACTAAAAGTTTACTTAAAGGTGACCCACACCTTTAAGGTACACAGAGCTAAACTACAGAAATATCCCTTATGCGAAAAACCCTAGCTTCCAAAAATGTTGTTATCGGGACCTGGGGTTTTCCTGATAATGGATCTTTCCGTAATTTGGATCTTCATACCTTAGGTCTACTAGAAAATCATGTAAACATTAAATAACCCCAATAGGCTGGTTTTGGGTCCAATAAGGATTAACTATATCTTAGTTGGGATCAAGTACAAGGTACTGTATTATTATTACAGAGAAAAAGGAAAATCATTAAAAAAAATATGGATTATTGGATAAAATGGATTCTATGGGAGACTGGCATCCCGTAATTCGGAGGGAGCTTTCTGGATAACGGATTTCCGCATAATGGATCCCATACCTGTATTATTTCAGAAAAAAAGCCAGGGATTTATGAAAAATTGCATTTGAGCTCTTTGGATGGCAGTTTTCCAGATACATGTACAGTGTGACAAACCTATTAGTGGGATGTGAGGATTTCACATTTAGAAGTTACCAGCACCAACTAAAAAATACACAGCGCAACTGTATAAAAATATTCTAGCATTGACCAAACAATAGTCTTTATTTCAGCACTATCTATAACAATTCAATACCCCACTAGACTCCCCCCCTCTTTAAATGGAACACTGAATAACTAGGTCCAAAAAGAGACATGTGAAAACTAAATTTGGTTTCGTTTTGCCCAAAATTCGTTGCTGGCAAAATGTTTGCGACGCCCAAAGTTTTTTGGGGTTTTTTTTTTGACGCGATGCCATACACGTCTATGGGCGTCATTTCTGCTATGAAACAAGGCAAAAGAATTCGCCCATCGCTAGTTATAACAAAATTATTTTAGGCCCCCATTAACTTTGCAAAAACTCTGCTATTCCGCCCAGTCCAGGTCACAGGGTCTGCTTGTTCTATAGTTAGGCAAAATATACTTACCACCCACATCCCTACAATGAGGTCTTTTAGAAACAGTTTATTGGCAAGGAAAACATAAACTTTAAAATAACTATGTACAGGTATGGGTTCTGTTATCCGGAAACCCATTATCCAGAAAGTTCCCAAATTGCAGGAAAGTCATCAACCATAGACTCCATTACAAGCGAATAATTCTAATTTTGAAAAATAATTTACATTTTCTCTTGTAGAACAGTAGCTTGTACTTGATCCAAACTAAGATATAATTAATCCTCATTGGAAGCAAAACCAGCCTATTTTGGTTTATTTAATGGTTATATGATTTTCTAGTAGACTTAAGATCCAAAATACAGAAAGACCCCTTATCTGGAAACCCCCAGATCCCAAGCATTCTGGATAACAAGTCCCATACATGTACTAAGATACTAAAGCTATTTTAAAGTCTGTTTTCCATTCTGTGGATTTCTGACATGCTGGGGCCACCCAGTGAAGTAGCAGGCTCTTCAGAATCCTCATGGTGTTTGCTTTGAACAGAGCCTGAACAGAGCCCTGAAAACTGACACGCCTCCTTCTGCACTCATAGAAAGCACATTTGGCACATTCATTTATAAAAGAATTGCCCTGTACCTGCTTCTCCCTGCAGCTTTCCCTCCTTCCCTGCACACAGCATGGTGGCTTCTTCCTTTCTGCAAAAGGGGTGGCAACTCCTTCCTGTACCACTCCCATGGGTGGGCTCTCTCCCCATCCCTGTATAGAAACAGGACAAAGTAAACAAATTCTGCTTCCTACAACATTAATGCCAAACATTTGATGAGATTTTTATCATATGAGTTGCTCCTGTACAGTATCAGTCTGGGGTATACGGAGTCCACGAAAAACCTTATCAAAGGGGCCCCCAAACACATCTCGATTTCTGTTCGGTTTTCTCAATGTTTTAAATGGAACAGAATGTTTTGAACGGACAGCCCTTTGACAAACTGAGATGTCCAGTTGAAACCCACACGGCTGGAAACCCTACATCTATCTTAAGGTGGCCATACATGGACCGATAAAAGCTGCCGACAGACCGAGTCGACAGTTTATTGGCCCGTGTATGGGGCCCTCCGACGGGCTTTCCCGATCGATATCTGGCCGAGTCGGCCAGATGTCGATCAGACGGGACTAAAAATCCCGTCCGATCTCGGCCACATCTGTTCGTTGATACGACCGCCCGTTAGCCATCGTTAGGATCTGATCTTTGGGCCCTAGGGCCCACGATCGGATCAGCCCGATATTGCCCACCTCAAGGTGGGCATATCAGGGAGAGATCCGCTCGTTTTGCAACATTGCCAAAGGAGCGGATCTCTCCGTGTATGGTCACCTTTACTCTACTTTACCCAATAAATTAGACCAATCCATTAACTACAGGTATGGGATCTGTTATACAGAAATCAGTTATCCAGAAAGCTTTGAAATACAGCAATGCTCATTTAGAAAAACTATTTCTTATTTTTGATTGATTTGCTTATTTCTGTTTCTGTAATAACAAGAAACGAACTGCACCTGATAATAATTAAGCCATGTAAAGGTATCTTTGTATTTAATTGGTTTTCATATATTGGGCAGATTATTGTTCAGGTTTTACAAGGCTGAAAACTGAACATGAAGTTGAGACCCGAACAGGCCTTGGAAAAACCTGTTTAGGTCAAAACCGAACAGGTGGCAAACATAGGCACAGCATTATTTGGCCCAGAAAATGCTCCTCAGAAGCATTATGTTGGGACTTGAAGCCTGCAAATAATGAGGAATCCCCTGATCTTACTGTAACACTATTTTGGGCATTTTTGGCTAAAATGATTAATGTCCAGCTATGTTTACAGAGCATGGGTTACATCGGACTCTAATTGGGGTAAATTTACTAACCTGCGAAAATTCGCCAGCGAGGGCTTTGCACCCATCACTACACTTAGCCAGGCAAAAATTCGCTCAGACAACGCTAATTGACTAACAGGCGAAGTTGCTTCCAGAGCGCCGTATGCTGGCAAATTTTCCCTAGCGTTACTTCGGCAATCAAAGTGAAAATGCGCTAGCGTTCAATGATGCCTAGCGCAACTTCGTTAGAGGTCTTCGCTAAGGCTAATTTGCATACGGTGGGAAATTTAAAATTGAATAAACGTAGTATATGTTGTAGCAAATGCATTACATTAGGAACCTGGAAAATTGAAAATAGAGTTATTACAATGCCCTACACATTAGCCCACTGTATAGTTTATGTTCCATATTTTCGAGAATATATGGGGGAACCCAGTTACCCAAAAAAAAATTTGAGGACTTTTGCAGACTATCACTCTAAAAAAAGGAAAAGATGCCAGTGTTTTTTGGGAATCTTTTTCCACTACAAATATGATGTAAGTAGCAGAAGAATGAGGAAGATCTATGCACTCCAATGCACTTTGCATGGTCTGAGCTGGCGAAGGCAAGTCTGGCGAAAGAGGTAACATTCAGTAAAATCTGCATCTTAGTGAATTTTCGGAGTAACGTACTTTCGTCAGAGTTGAAATTCGCCTGCCAATAGAGTGTGAATGAGCATTAGTGTCTGTCTCTTTCGCTAGCGAAGTTACGCCTACGCCTGTTAGTAAATCAGCAAAGTGCCTAAAAGCTGTATTGTCAACAGCATTAGTCACTTCGCCCTTTAGTAAATCTGCCCCTAACATTTAAGGCAGCGCCTTCGCTAAGTGGAAGTGATGAAGGGAGGGTATAGCGCAACTACAACTCCCATAGGCTACTGTGCATAAAAAGGTAAAAGAAAGGACGCCAGGAGGTTCTTGCAGTATAACAGTTTATTTGTCAGAGACAAATGATCCACAGGGTTACTTACAAAGCAGTGAGGCATATGCAGAATAACATGAGCAGGCTAGGACAGTTGGATGAGGCAGCTAACTGTGACTGCGGATGTAGTCAAGGTAGTAAAACAGACCTCCAGGCAAATATACCTCAAAAGTGGTGCGGATCCCACCCAGTGGAGTAGTCGGGGAGAATAATATGAACCTGACACTATCCACTGTGGTCCCAAATACAGCCTGGGAAGCTACTCTATATCCTTAATGGAGCACAACGCTGCTCTTTCTATCTTCCCTCACTATCTTAGTCTCCTGAAGAGTCTATAACAATTATATTCCTGCCACTCACTAGCCTCATTCACTGGGTCCCTGTTCCCAGACTTATCTCAAGAGGTTCAGGTACCTCTAGGGTAAGATGGCATTACTGGGCCTTGGTGCACCCAGGCTCCCTGGAACAGATCCACATCCAACCAGGTAAACAACAAGAGCCAAAGAGAAAGTTTCACCCCTGTAATTTGTTACAAATATGTAAATGAGGTAACTAGATATATGGGCATCTGCCTAGCAACTAGGGAGATCAGGAAGTGTAGGGATTTAAAGCCATAGGGACATTATCAAACCTATGAGTCCCTACATTACATCCCACACTTGTGCATAATGAGCAAGCTGGAAGATTTTTCCTAGCCATCTGCACCAGTGGCTCTCTCCCAGTGCGGGCGGCATAGTGATAGCCAGCAGAATTTAGTATTGTTTAAAAATCCAGTCGGATCGAGGATCACATTGGTTCGTTGACACGTTCCACGATTCGAGCGCCCATATTCTTCTCATTGTGATCCAATCATTGG
The DNA here is from genome assembly GCF_017654675.1 of Xenopus laevis. Taxonomy (NCBI): domain Eukaryota; kingdom Metazoa; phylum Chordata; class Amphibia; order Anura; family Pipidae; genus Xenopus; species Xenopus laevis. Next base: position 19,638,121 of record NC_054385.1, on the reverse strand, counting down.
GCCCTAGGGCCCATGATCCGCCCAGGTCCAGCCTGAGAATTAAAATAGGCCCTGGGATTTCAGGTATACAGAGGCCCAAACAGCCCCCACCAGCCCACTAAATACTGACTTTCTATGGCACCTTATAGCAGCCCCTCTGGCATTTGCCAGAACCCACAGATTGCCAGTCTGGGCCTGGATCAGCCCGATATCGCCTACCTTAAGGTGGGCAAATCAGGGAGATATCCGCTCGTTTGACATCGCCAAATGAGCAGATCTCCCTATGTATGGCCAGCTTTAGCCTGCACCAAAGGAAAAACTTTTGCTATAATAGATGCCCCTTAACCGCAGACATGCCAGTATGATCACTGCCGAAATATCCCTCCAGGGCAGGGTCCCAATTGGATTTTTTCCGGTATCCCCATGTGCCAGTCTAACCCTGCTTATATAACACTGTGCTTATCTAACACTGCTTATCTAACACTGTGGGTCAAGTAAAATTCATACAACTATTGGCCCTCTTTCTCAGCTCTTGCTAAAAAGTTGTACAGAAGTTTTCTTTTAGCGATAAAGGTTAAACTTGTGCAGTAACGTAACTAGAGGGGGGCGGGCCCTGGTGCGGGACATGCAGTCCACCTCCATACGATTTTTTCCTGCACGAATCCGCCGGAGTTCAGTGGCGCGCAAGCTTCCGGGGGCCCTAAGAGGGTGCAGACCCTGGCCCAATCGCACCCCCTGCTTCCCCGGTAGTTACGCCACTGAACTTGTGTCTTTTTTAACCAAAATTTTTACTATTAACTGCACACTGTCATCTCTTTCCAGCTATTCCTGCCTGTCACTACTAGTGTATATTATACTAGGAGATAGTCTGTCCTGATTTTCACTAAAGGGTTGAATTAATGTCTTCTCCTGTGCAGAGGGCAAGGGCATACAAAGCGGACCTCCACCTGTGTTTAGTATATAGACAGAGGAAAATGATCTGCTTTAATGCGCTCCTCCTTCCTGTAGCTCCATTGTCAGCCTGTTTGGAGCTACACTAAGCAGATTTTGGTGCAAAACTGCATGCTTGTGTTTTTGCGTCGATAACCGCTCAGTGTAACTCCATCTGGGCCGACACTGGGCTTGTCAGTGGAGCTATAGGAGGGAGAGCATTACAGCAAATCCTTTACTATGCCTGCATAAAAAACGCAAGCACATCCACGGTGTATGCCCTTGCCCTAAGCCCAGGAAAAATCTGAGAGTTTGTGCAATTACACTCTCTGCACTAGAAGAGCAGAAATGCCAATTTGAATATCAATATTTTAGCTCTTAAAGTTACCAGGAGTGGCTTTTTGCCACCTCTAGTAACCCATTAAGCACTGCTGTCTGAGCCAAGATTCTCAACTTATTGCATGGCAGCAGCGTGCCTGCATAAGGGTGAGGTCACACGTGGCGTTTTTACCATTGCGCTTTTACAAATGCATATTCAAGCGTAAATACAACAAAATTAAGCCTTATTGAAAATGGAAAATGCACTATAGCAATTCCCATGGGCGCTTGTGAGCCAACATCCTCAACACAATGCCAGTATTTGCGTTTTCAGCAGAGATGCCAATACGCCAAGGAAACGCCATAGTATTGAACTCTATAGGATGTGCAGCTTTGGAAATACACTTACTTACTTGAAATATGCTGCGTATTTTCAATATGGCGGGAAAACTCTTGCGAGCTGGATTGTGCATATACGTATTTGCTGGCAATGTTTGTGTATTGACAATCAGTACGGCAACATTTTGCATGAAAATTGCTTTTCCGCTTGGCTTTTTTTCACAAAAGTTTACTAAACTTTGTGGGAATTGTGGGAAAGGAGAAAAAAACAGAAATGCATGTTGGGAAAAGAAAACGCCAGGCTGAAAAACAATAGGGATGCACCGAATCCAGGATTAGGTTTGGGATTCTGCCTTTTTCAGCATTATTCTGATTCAGCCGTAAATACGCCAATAAAACCACACGCACATAATCCGAATCCAAAATAGTGGATTTGGTGCATCCATAAAAAACACATTATTATGTGCGTGTGGTTTTATTGGCGTATTTACACTCTACCGTGCGTGACCTTGTCCTAAGACCATCTCTTGCCTCAGGCCTTGCAGTTCATCCATCCCATGGTCTAATTTGGCAATTTGTCAGCAAATGTAAAACAGGTAAAAGGTCTGAATTATTTTCTACTTTTCTATTCTATTTATTTCCCATAACATACACTAGGATATTTAAATTCACAATTTTTTTAGCATTTATTATGCTTCATTAATAATGTATGAGAGTTCAGATGTGAAATAGCAATATAACATGCCATTTGTTTTGCACAGTTATTGTTTGTTTATCATACACAGCTTGTCGCAGTCCAAAATGTGGCCGACTGCTTTTACTTAGTTCCATACTACTGATGCACTTTTGTATTACAGGTATGGGATCAGTTATCCAGAAACCCGTTATCCAGAAAGCTCCGAATTACAGAAAGGCCGCCTACCATAGACTACATTATATCCAAATAATCCAAATTATTAAAATTATTAAAACAGTAGCTTGTACTTGATTCCAACTCTAAGATATAATTAATTCTTATTGGAAGCAAAACCAGTCTATTGGGTTTATTTAATGTTTACATGATTTTCTAGTAGGCTTAATGTATGAAGATCCAAATTACAGAAAATCCTTTTAGTATGATGTAGAGAGGTATATTCTAAAATAATTTGCATTTTTTTATTATTTTATGTGGGATTGGAGTTATTTAGGTTTCTATTTAGCAACTCTCCAGTTTTCAATTTCAGCAATCTGGTTGTTAGGGGCCAGGTTACCTTAGCAACCATGCATTGATTTGAATAAGATACCATAAATAGGAGAGGCTTGAATAGAGAGATGAGTAATAATAAGTAGCAATGACAATATAATTTGTAGCCTTGCAGAGCATTTGTTTTCAGATGGGATCAGTGACCCCCATTTGCTAATTTGATACACTTTCAGTTCTTGGTGTTACTGTTCCATTTTTTATTATTTGTGGTTTTTGAGTAATTTAGCTTTCTATTCAGCAGCTCTCCAGTTTGCAATTTCAGCAATCTGGTTGCTAGGGTCCAAATTACCTTAGCAACCATGCATGGGAGAGTAATAAAAAGTAACAATGACAATACATTTGTAGCCTTACAGAGGATTTGTTTTTAGATGGGGTTAGTGACCTCCATTTGAAAGCTGTAAACAATCAGAAGAAGGCAAATAACTATAAAAAATTAATAACGAAGACTAATTAAGAAGTTGCTTAGAATTGGCCATTCGATCACATACTACAATTTAAATGGGTTGTTCACCTTCACATTAACTTTGAGTATGATGTAGAGAGTGATATTCTGAGACAGTTTGCAATTGATTTTCAAGCTTTATTAGTGGTTTCTGAGTTATTTAGCTTTTTATTCAGCAGTTCTACAGTTTCAGCGGTCTGGTTGAAAGGGTCCAAATTAGCCTAGCAACCATGCCCTGATTTGAATAAGAGACTGAACTATGAATAGGAGAGAACCTGAATATTAAGATGAGTAATAAAAAGTAGCAATAATAATACATTTATATCTTTACAGAGCATTTATTTTTAGATGGGTCATCCATTTGAAAGCTAACAAGAATCCAAAGAAAAAGGCAAACTAAAAAAAATAAACAATGAAGACCAATTGAAAAGTTGCTTAGAATGGGCCATTGCCATTCTAAAACATACTAAATGTTAATTTAAAGGTGAACTACCCAAGAAAACATATGGCAACTCCTACACCATGACTTTCTACAAATAAATGATGCTTTGCCTGATCTATTAAAAAGTGTCTTGAGTGTTATTACACAGCACACATCCAACTGGTTCCTAAGAATAGGTCATATGGCTGGAGAGAAAAAAAAATCTATATTTTATATTGATCCCAGCTTCAGGGACAGTAGGAAAGAAGGTTCTGAGTTCTTTATTCCCGATGCAGTGTAAGACTACTTAATCTTGAAGAACTTGTAAACTCAATAGTCAGTTCTCATCCCAGACACACAGCCAACTAATTGCCATATTTGTTTAATAAACCATAAAAATCTATTAAAGGGCAGCAGGTTTGTAGCTCCCATTGGGACAGCACAGCTGCCACTTACTGACAGAGATGGGGAGCTAGTACCAATCAGTTAACAATATATTTATGGCATGTAGGCAATTAACCAGTCTCAGAATGGGCTAGCAATCAATTTTACCATCTTCTGCGGTACGTACACTTGGCTCAATTGAGCCATTAATAAAAAAAAAAAGTCATCAACATTAAATGACCAAGACACATGGGTAGAGAAGAAAAACTATTGGCTGATCCAAATATCAGTAGGCAGATTTTACAATGCACACCATAAGAATTTTTGGGGGGTTATGAATGACATGGGCAAAGCTTGCCTAGATTTCAGCATCCAATTAGCTTTTAGTTTTGCTGGCTTTGTGCAGTTACAACAAACATTTGGTTGATATTGTTTAGTAAATGATGAGTCTTTTCCCAATTCAACTCCCTCAATTCACCAACAACATGTTTTAAGCATATGCAACAAAGGAGAGGCCACACGGTATTAATGCAATGTGCCCCCGACCTGAAACTGCCCGCACCTGGCTTCTCCACTCTATTTACAGAACCAGCGTCACAAAAGGGGCGGGTGTGCTCTTATAAAGACAGAAGCCTGGTGGGGAGAGCAGGCAGAAGAATGTAACCTGAACCCACCAGTGACCCGCAAAGGGCCTGCCGACGTCGTCATGAACCCGCCTGACCCGTGGGTATCGGCTCTGAGGAAGTGCCATTTGGCACGAAACGCGTCAGTGGTGGTGACTTATATGCACTGATTCAAAGCTAACATGCTACTTATATTTTTCAACAAATAAAGAAACTCTTTATTCATCATGATTTGGAGTGTCAAAGAAGTTCATATTGGTTAAAGTATCGGCTCGGCCTGGCCGGTACACCACTTCAACACGGAGAGTAGTCGCAATGCAGATTCATAAGCTACAACCCACACATGATGAAATACTACCAGCACAAGTGGGCCGCCATCAAGAGGATACAGGGGAAACTCCAATAAAGTGCAGAGAGGTCACATATAAACCCAATTTATGTGATCTATACCTGTTACCCATTATGACAATACCCCATGTATAGCATACATGGTTTATTGTCATAATGCACCTGTTACAAATGGTGTCCCAAGCCAAGAACAAACCCCAAGGTCCCGGCCTGACGATTCCGCCTATAACAGACGATTTTGCTTTGGGAGGAGCTCTCCACTACTCGGATGCGTGAGAGTGACCAGGGAGAACGTTCTGGGTAGGCAAGGGAACCAGACGTTAGCAGGAGGAACGGGAAACAAGGAGCGTGGTAATGGGACCGTTGGGTCCATACCAATCGGGTAGAGCAGCAACAAATCAGGAGACAAGAGAGTAGTCAGGGTCACAGGCCAGGTCAAACACAACAGTGGTGCAGTACGAAATCGTGATCCAAGAAAGTAGTCAATATCAGGCAAATGGCAGGACAGACGGCAAACTAGCGGGTATATTTATTAAAGAGTGAAGTTAGAGATCACCACAGTCCATTAGCATGCAATACCGCTTCTCTCCATTTATTTATATGGGATTTTTAAAGGTGTATTTATCAAATGGTGAACTTTCACCCTTTAATAAATATGCCTTTAAAAATCCCATAGAAATAAATGGAGAGAGGCGGTATTTCACTCTAGAGGACTTCACTCTTTGATAAATATACCCTTACGAATGGTCAGGGACAGGCAAGATCAGCAACAGGCAAAATGAACTAGAAATCACAACCAGGAACTATGAAAAAAGACCTATGTTGTGCAAGTGGAAAAAGAACATTGCAGCTTTGAATTTTCGCACCAAGCGTGATGATCACACAGTTCGTCAAATAAAAAGACGTCAGCGTCAAACCTGGGGGTGGCAGCGTGCCGAAAAAGAGTCCGTGGCCCCACTAGACCACCAGGTACCCTCACAGAACCTTGTTCCATGTATCTGAATGTACTGCAGGAATCTGAAGGTACCCAAATGTGAATATAAGGGGCAGCCCATAGGTGTTTAACTACAAGTGGCCCATTCACAAGGTGGGAGCCCTGTAACGAATTCCATTAAAGGAAGCAAAGACATATATAAAAGACATAACACCCCCCAACTGCATCAACCGGACTCTCCATATCTAAAATCAAAACAGAAACCTGTGCAGAGAGAAGGCATGGGGAGGGCTGTCATGTTTGGGTATGTTGCATTTAGTTCCTGATAGGGATGCACTGAATCCACTATTTTGGATTTCGGCCGAATCCTTAGTGAAAGATTTGGCTGAATACCGAACCAAATTCAAATTTGCATATGCAAATTAGGGGTGGGAAGGGGAAAACATTTTGTTTTGTGACAAAAAGTCACACGGTTTCCCTCCCCTCCCCTAATTTGCTTATGCAAATTAGGATTCGGTTCGGCCGGGCAGAAGGATTCAGCCGAATCAAAAAACCCTCTTGCACAGCTCTGTCTTCAGGTATGGGGAAGCAGGGCCGACATCTTATTGCAGCAGTTAGGGACAGGGGGACCATTATTTTCCTTTTAAGCACAGGACTCCATTTCACATGGAAGCAGTGTGCCAAAAAAAAACTGCAACCTGCGCCAACTGTTGTTTTTTATGTCACTAGTCCAGTGTGAAAGAAAGTGCCGGCTAAGTAAATTAGCCCCTATTGCGTGGCATTAGCCCCTAAACGGATTGCTCCGGAGCTCCACATCCAATTAAACAAAACTATTTTAAGTAAACTACTATTTAAGAAATGAAAAAGAACCCCAAAACAGATGGCTTGAAATAAAACATGTCAATTGCATTTACACCATTAAACATGTCACTTCCAATTGGCCATGTGACTTCCCAGTGGGACCGACACTTAAGTGCGAGCCCCCTGACAGACACGGCCCCGTTATTGCTACAAAACAATGTTTAATCAATATACTGATGCGCGGTTAATAAAACAGATCAATATGACTAGATGATCCTATTGAAGGAGGCAATTAAAACGTCATTAAAGAAAGCAATGTACAATTACACCACTGTGATGTGACTGACCTCTAAATTAGCTTTTTAATTATTCAATGGCTTTTCAGATTATGCGCTGACCTCACTTGACCTTGCATTGAGCCGGGGGGACTTTAAGTGATGGAAAATCCTGTTAACTGATTTGCTGCGAGAGGGACCGGCCGTCAGGCAGACGGGCTAAGCTTTAACGCAGGGGGCCACCAATATGTATATTTCCTAAGCAATTAAATATTTTACTGTCATTAGGAGGTTAGTCAATGCTTTGTAGGAGTGACCCTTTCACCTGCAAAACATCTCACTGTAATGAGATCATTTTGCTTCTATGTGAGCTTGCTATTTTAACCCATCAGCCACATTATTGTTATTAGATCACTTTGCCCTGTGTGGACTGACCTTTTAATTCATGAAACCTGTCAATGTCCTTTGTGCATACAGCTCCTGTGTGGGAAAAAAATAAAAATGGCAAATTATGGTCCCAGAACAAACAAATCTGAATATTATTTTACTGTGACACTGTATCTCTATTTTCTGTTTTATTTAATGTTTACATTGCTATTCACAAGATTCACCGGTGTAATTGCCTTCAGAAATAACCTTTATTGTCTTATTATCACTGTGTGGAAAGGTATTGCCATTTATTGGAGTGTTAAGAACTTGCTACCGGATAAGAGATCCCTTGCCTGCATTTTTTTTATATGACGTGAGATGAAAAATTATTGTTTATCAGACATCTATAAGACACGCTGCAATTATTAGCCACATACATCTGATAAATGTTGCAAATGTTGCAAAGCTTCCGATATATTATAGTATGGTCAATTAAAATTCTCAAAATATGTGCTGTGCATGAGCTGGCCAGTGGCACCTGGTTAATCCAGAGTTTGTAATTTGTAATACAAGTATGGGGACCAGTTATCCGGAAACCCATTATACATAAAACCCTGAAGTACGAAAAGGCAGTCTCCAATATACTCCACTTTATAATCCAGATTTTTCAAATTGATTTCCTTTTTCTCTTTAGTAATAAAACAGTATCCAAACTAAGGTATAATTAATCCTTATTGGAAACAAAACCTATTGAGTTTATTTCACGTTTACATGATTTTCTAGTAAACTTAAGGTATAAAGATCCAGATTGTGGAAAAATCCATTATCCAGAAAACTCCAGGTCCCAAGCATTCTGGATAATAGGTCCCATACCTGTATTATAACAGTGGGAGTTACAGTTCTAGAACTGCTGGAGAGCCAGCCAAAACATGGAACAATGAAATCTGTACTTTTTGCCAATGTTTTGCCTTTTTGGATTGAGGCCCTGTCCCAGTCTGTGTTGGCATGCATTATATTTACCTATCCAGCCTTGTGCCATAGCCAATGATTTTGTCAAGCCCTGTGCTCTTAAATGTGCCAGCAGACACAATAAATTTTATTTTGCCACTTATTCAGACATAATCACTCCTCTGCACACAAGAAATTTGGGGTAGATGGCCACATAGAAATGAGAGTGAGATTTGCATACCAATATAAAATGATAGTCAACACAATGCAAGCAGACATGTTAACTCTCCCAATTTTGCTGGGATTTACCCAATTTGGACCCCCTCCTCCAAGTTTCCCGTTACCATAGGTCATTACCTTGGGTTTTCTAGTTTATCAATCAAATGTATCAAACTTTGGGCAAAAGCACATAACTTGCCAATTTTTCGGACATAACCACTCCTCTGCACACAAAAATAAATTTGGGGTAGATGGCCAAAAAGAAATGAGAGTGAAATTTGCATACCAATATAAAATGATAGTCAACACAATGCAAGCAGACGCGCCAACTCTCCCAATTTTGCTGGAGTCTCCTGTCACCATACGTCATTACCCTGTGCTTTCTAATTCATCCGTCAAATTCAATGTAAGCATTCAGTGATGTCAGCAGGAGGGTGCGCTTCAAAAGAGCATAAACATACGCGTAATGACATCACTTCAGATGACATCACGAGACACTTCGAGAAATTTTCATAAGCCTCCACCAAATCGACAGCTCTGTGCTAGATTAACAGCAGAGTTGGGCAACTTCAGGTTTTTACAGAATATAAATGACAGATAATTATTATGATATCATTGAAGATGGATTATGTTTAGATATTGTCATTTTTAAGCATAGAGACAATGTGTGCAAAGTTCTAAATATATGAGAAAATAAAATGCACTAGTGCTTCTGTGTTTATTATAAATAACCCCAATTTATAAAGCAACATCATAATCCACAGTCCTGCAAAATAAGCAGGTAGATGCAATGACCACATTTGTGGGTACCAGATTTTGCTGTAATTCAATTAAAAGCTTAAAATATACTTATCCACATATATAACTCAATTGTGTCTTGTTAATTTAAATTTGTCTTTCTTTGTGACCAAGCATGTGCATAAATATTCCTCAAACATAATTATTTTACAGTCACAACTATTTAAAGGGACAACATGTGTATGTCAAATACGGTTTGAATAATTTTACACTATTTTTCCATCCATTACCAGGTTCAAACTCAAATTAATCTGAAAGTATCAAAGCATTTCCCTGTAACTGATAACACAGAGAATTCCAGCTAAGGTCAAAATAAGTTTATTTGCTTATTAATGACACAGTTAAACACACACACACACTGACCGTTTAAAGATCACAGAGGACTCTCATGTCTATCCTTGTAGGAAAATAACGCTAAACCCCGAATTTCACAAAACTCTCTACTGAACTAATCATTGGAAAGGCCTTGGCTAGACGGGATTAGGAGACTTGGGGTTATGCAGATGTCAAATGTTCTCTTACGAGGCATAAAATAAAGAAAATATTTTTTTACCCAAACATTGGCCATCTTCTTTGAGTAGATCTGAGGTTTATTTTTGGTTTGGTTTATTTAGACTTGGGGTGTTTATAGAACATAAGAGTAACCCTGTGATCTTGTCTCTTAAAGATACACACCTACCCAGCATTTTACCCAGCAGGAGTTGCCATATGTTATTAGGACACTAGATAATTCCCCTTTGGCCATACTTTCTTTATCTGACCCTTTCAAAGGTGAAGACAGAGAAGTGAAATTCATCTCTTGGAGAAACTATTGCTTACTTTCTCATAACAGTATTTTACACACAGTATTAAAGGACAAGGAAAGTTAAACTCACTTGGGAGATGATAATTTGTATATATTTACTAATCATGGACCCGGTGCTGACACTCTTTACTGAAAAGCGCACTGGTACTTTTTCTCTAGGCACCAAGCTGACATACATTATGACCTCTTTGCAGTTGTCATAGGAGCATGCACAATATGGTATAGTCTGAAAAATTAAACATTAAATTAGGGTTCCCCCATCCTCTTTTTGGGCCTCTGTCTGGAAGGTTTTTCAAAAATCAACGTTTTTACCGGGTTTTGTGCTACGACCCATAACCCAATGTTTCTAGTTAAGGTAAGCCACAAGATCTACAATTACGATCTTTCCAGGAAAAGATTGTTCGTCAATTCAAACGCGCAGAGCTGAATCGTCAGATATACAGGTAGAAACAATAGCTGCATCTGACGATTCAGCACGAACAGTTGCCGACATTTTTCAACCAGCCCGATCAACGAGCTGACCAATATCCAAGCCTTCTGCCAACACGTCTCCCGCCATACATATATAATCGTACAAAAATGTATTTTGTACGATAATATTGGTGCTTTCTTGCCCACCTTTACAGTTGAGTACAAAGTGAAGGAAAAGGAAACAATTTTCAATGACCAGCAGCCACACAAGGTTTGCTGGCAGGTGTAGCATGTGTTCACTTTCACATCCCTACGTACCATGCTGTTCACAAGTGACATCAATTTTCAGAAACCAGTGACAAATTGTATTTTTGTATTTGTGTGAATCGTATTATCTGTTTGACATTTGCTGTTTCAACGTACTCACGTATACCTTCTTAATTCCTCACTCCCCAAATCATTGTTTGTTAAAGTTTGTATAGTTAAATATGTGCTGTTTGCACGGAGGCAGATGCCATTTTAATTGTTTTACATTTGCAACATTTTGAAATTGACATAAGTGTCCTCTTATGTAGTTCACCAAATTCAGTACCCTATATTAATATATTAAATAAACCCAATAGGATTGGCAGATATATTAGTTGCACTACCCTTGTATAGTGGTATATATGTGCCATACATAAAATCAAATCAAGAGGCGCATGGAATCTATAATATTTATATCTAGCTGAATCATCATTTTCGTGAGTGCCGGTAATCTCCAGTTTGATATATGTACATATATCCCAGCTATAGTCAGGTGATATCACTGGTGTCTAATAAAAGGGCAGCCAAGTTTGGGAGTTTTACTTTGAAAACAGCTAGTAAGTTGCAGGTAAAACTTAGTCCCTTTGTAAAATGTATAATTAAGCAATTGAATTCTTAATGAATCAGATGAAAATTGAGCGTAGGACTGGCCAGATATGGGATGACTTTGAAGTAGTTGGCCAGTTTAAATATATTGCAATATATGGACAAACAATCCCTGTTTTGTTTATAAAGGGTAAGGCATTTTTCAGTAGCAGTATGCACAAAATGTCTCTGTCTTAAATATATTGATAATGGGTTGAGTGCAGAGGACTCTTGTATTTGTCTATATGTATTTTGTGGTCACAGCCTCATTGCAACCCCGTCTAATGGTTTTAAAAATTAGTGGTGAGCACAACTTTCCCTTGTTTGTTATAGTTTATACAGGAGCAGTGACAAGCTCCATGTTGTAGCTCCCACCCTTCCCAGCTAGTCAGGTGATCCCACTGGTGTCTAATAAAAGGGCAGCCAAGTTTGGGAGTTTTACTTTGAAAGCAGCTAGTAAGTTGCAGGTAAAGCTTAGTCCCTTTGTAAAATGTATAATTAAGCAATCGAATTCTTAATGAATCAGATGAAAATTGAGCGTAGGACTGGCCAGATATGGGATGACTTTGACGTAGGTGGCCAACTTAAATATATTGCAATATATGGACAAACAATCCCTGTTTTGTTTAAAGGGTAAGGCATTCTTCAATAGCAGTAATCCTTATTGAAGACAATACAATCCCATGGTTTAATTAATGTTTAAATTATTTTTTTAGTAGAGACTATAGAAATGGTGGTACGGAAAGATCTCTTAATCAGAAAACCCCAGGTCCCGAGCATTCTGGATAACAGGTCGCATACCTGTATTTATTTAGGTACATATATTACTTATCTGCAGTGAACATGGAGTGATAAAACCAGCAGCACCTAGAATGATGGAATCGAGGGACAAAAGCACTGGAATGTTGCTCGCTAAGGAAATGTGCAGCAGCACAATGGAGAGCTGCAAGAACAGAGACAAAACATTTAAGGAGGATTCATTAAAGGGAAACATATTTTGCAAAGAGCTTTTTGTAATTTAGATGTTGCCATAAATACGGATTATTCTGCATTTATGAGGGCATGAGGGCATCCATCTCTCAATTTTTCTAGAACCCAGAGTATGATATTTTGCAGGAAGGTTTTGATGGATGAAAGATAGTACTTGCTGTGGACAGGTTATGCGGTACTCTATGCATATATCACTCATGAGGATAAAACAAGCTATGCTGCTCTGCATTATACAAAGTGGCACGCACAGGCAACTGACTGATGGCCCTACCCATGACAGTTCAGTTTATAGGCACCAGGCCAGCAACATGTGCCAGCATAGGCGCCTGGTGCCAACAATTAGTTCAAGGCACAGTTTTACAAGGAACTGGTTTCTAATTATTATTACCCTTAATGTTTGGTATGCCACCCTATTGCAAAACACTGTTGGATGGTGTGATGAAGACATTTCAATGACAGATACAAATAACACTTTGCAGATCCCTGGGACATTTTATGGGCGTGTTACTGCATCAGGTTCAGCTGAGGAAAGGCCTGGGCCCCAGATTTTTCTGGAATCTAGCAGGCCCCTACCTCCGCCTTTAAGAAAGCCATGCCGTTTTATACAAAGGAGATCTGGCAAGTCTCCCAGACTGGTGAGAGCTTTCACAGATTCGGCCTCTTGTCTCAAGATGATCTCATGGGGGGAATTGTGCATTTTGTGGATTATGAAACAGGTTCATCACTGCAGCATGTCTTGCTTCTCGTTATTTGAGCTCCCCTCTGTGTGTGATAAAACCTGCTTTGGAGTATATTCAGTCCCTCTACAGAGTAAATATGCCTTTTTGTTTGTCTCACATCCCCACCTCCTCTTTTGACCTGGCTGTCCCAACTTCTTCATTGCCTATAGAATAGCGGACCATGTGCTCAGATTTATTTGAAGACTATCACTAAGGAAACAACACTACCATTCTACAGTGTATTCATTAGGCACATTATACAGATTAATTTAGGGGGGGAAAACAAATTTTTGTATTCACTTTTCTTGCAGGTGTGCCCTACATACAGGTATACAACTCTGGAAGAAGACATGTTTCTCCTGCATACCCCATTGACTCCCCCTATTTTGATTCTGATTCTCTTATTTTTATTCCCCTGGGTTCTATCAAGCACTCATAAATAACAAACATTAAGTAAGGCTCTATGTGCACAACAGCCAATACTAAATTATTATCTGAACTGAATCTAATGTGATTTTGAAGCTCTGAACAACATAATGGGATAACTTGAACATACAGTAACTTGTACATATGATGCAATTTTTTAAATTGCTCTCAAATCTGAATATGCAAATAAATAAGTGCTTGTGTTAAATATTCAGATTTATCTTTTGTGGATGGTTTGACCAAATACAAAAAAATATGGATTTGGCACATACCTACCTTACTTTAAAGGATAACCAAACCCTTTATATTAAAATCCCCTATCCCCCTACCCTACATAGGCCCACCTCCCTGCTCCCCCCCCCAGCCTAGGTGTTACCCTTGGTAAATGCCCCTAACTCTTTACTTACCCCTCATTGCGGAGTTCATGGATGCCATCTCTTCGGTAATCTTCAAGTCTTCTTCCGGCGCTTTGGTACTTTCCGTGACTTTTCGCCGCATGTGCAGGTTCGAGTATCTGAGGATTTTGCCCAAAATCTCCCACGAAAACGCAATAAATTTTAGTTCTTGGGTAGTTAACCCTGAATTTGCTGATGCAAGTTGTTCCCATTCAAGTTTTTTATTAAATTAGAAGCCATTCAAGTTCATTTGAGGTATAAAAAAAAAAAGACGTTAATAGCCTTCATGATGTTTGGGGTTTTTTTTCGGAGGGTTTTGCCCAAAAATCAATTCAAGCAATTTCCTGACGAAAACTCGATTAATTTGAGTTCTCGGGTTGTTTGGTGAGACCAAAAAAAAAGGTGTAAAATGAGGGGAAACCAAGAAACAGGGAATGTAAAACTGAGTTCCACTGTGTGTGTGTGTGTATATATATATATATATATATATATATATATATATATATATATATATATATATATATATATGTGTGTACATATAGACACATGCAGGTCTACACCTAACTAACCAATTATATCACTTAGAGCGCTTAAGTAAAACAGTGAATGAAGCTGTCATAAAAGACAAACACAGTGTTCATACTCCTTGAATTCGGGTGAAGCAAGGGCAATATATTGGGTCGTCACAGCTCATTATAGGAATATAATTACATCAGTCCATTCCTTCTTTTATAGAACTGTATTCTGTAATTTGTCTTGAATCAAATGTGCTACCTTATTTGTGTGTAAGTCTGATGCTGCTGGACAGATCGTCGAATTACAATAACCTCAAAGGGAATGTCAAAATTTTGATTCAGGATACTTGTACCGATATTGTCATCAGATATGGAGTTCCTGTGTTCCTAGTTCTTTGTGTGGTGAGCAAACGTTCTGGACAGACATTATAATGCCATGGATGTTGGTAATTTCGAATGATGTTTAAACATTTCACTTGTACCCATTTTCTTTTCGTATAACAATACCTTTACGTGTAAGGCCAGCAATAGTAAGATTGTTACAATTAATGATTAATTAATTAATGTCTTAAATCAAAATATGACTGTTGTCTTTGAGTAAATTGCCTGCAGTGTCGGACTGGCCCACCGGGATACCAGGAAAATTCCCAGTGGGCCTCTTGCTTCTAACAATTAGGCCTATTTCATGGTCATTCCCTATTTCTTTATGGAAACAAAAAGGTTTAATAATGGAAGTATAGTATGTAGAGAAAAGAGAATAGGAGAATAAAGAGGTTGATTGAGGAGAGGAGGTATAATAGTTTGGAAAGTGAGCCCTCAGTCTAAGGTTTTCTGGTGGGCCCTTGGCATCACAGTCTGACACTGATGGCCTGTCTGAGAATATGTTCTCCGGACTCCCATAGACCCCATTTTATCCAATTAATCCAGATTTTTCAATATGATTTCCGTTTTCTTTGCAATAATAAAACAGCACCTTGTTCTAGAGTCCTGTGCAGAACCAATTTGTTAAACCTGAAACCGACCCACAACCCAGACCCGCTTGCACCTGCTTCCCCACCTGACCCACAAGTACCTTATCCGCAACCCGATTCGCTGACCAACAAGAAACAGGAAGTGCTGTCATTGTAAACTGGAAGTGACATCATTAGAAGTAGGCGTGACCAGAAAAAAGGAGTAAAACTCCCTATTGAGAAGACCCACGACCCGCAAAAACGCCGACCCGCGTTTATACCGGCACTCAAAGCTTTTACCCGCAGGTTACCTGCTTTTTTGCGGGATCCAACCCGCTGCAGGACTCTACCTTGATCTTGATCCAAACAAAGATATAATTAATCCTTATTGGAGGCCTATTGGGTTTATTCATTCTTTACATGCTTTTTAGTAGACTTAAGGTATGGAGATCCAAATTACAGAAAGGTCCATTATCCAGAAAACCCCAGGTCACAAGCATTCTGGATAACAATTCCCATACCTGTATCAAAATACATAAGAACAATGAATCTGAAGAATCCTGTAACTTATATCTAAGGTGCTAAGTGATGTAAATTTTATTGTGTATTATAAGTAACAATATTATGAAGATATTATAAGTCAACTTTGAGTTCCATGACCAGTGTAAAAGCACTCGATTTTCAGTCTTGTGTCTTTATATAGAACATGGTCTTTATAGGTCATAGTACAGTCACAACATTAGTTCCTATATTATTTATGTTTTGACTTTCATCTTCTTTTCCTTTCTTAATTTTTATGATTGTTTATGTATAACGAAGAACATGTACAATCAGGCCATTAAGATAAAAGTCAAATAAGATTTATGGGGTAATGACAAAAAAGATTACTTGTTCTGTAATATAGCAGCCCTTAATGAATAGCTTATAAATAAACTGTATACTGATGCAAAGTACCAACTTTCAGGATCCTAAGCAGCTTTAGAAGACTGTAAAATGATAGTCTTGTTGGTATTCGCGCTGGCTGCTGACTAGACAAAAGACTTTGTCTCTCCTGGATGCCTCAGAAATTTATTAAAGATTACCCCAGAAATTACTGTTACCCAAGCAGCCAATTAAAGAGTCACACTGCATGCCCTCCATGAAAGGACAGATTCTTTCTGCTCTCAAACGAAAATAAAAAAGGCAGATAAAATTATGACTTGAAAGAGATCATTGAGACGTGAACAGACAGTGGTTAGTGGGTTCATGGGTTACTAGTGAGAAGAGCTGAACTCATAGATCATAGCTCCTTTAAAAATTGCAGCTTAATGGTTCCACTCCAGGTGCTTTGATTCATAAACATTTCTTTTTAAACTTAGAAATAATCACATTATATGCATACATTTGGTAACTAGCCTTGTCTGATGATTCTAATGCTCAGTCCACAAAAGTACTGATCCACACACAGCCTTATTCACTTACAAGCACTGCTCTGTAGGACACAAAGAGACTAATAAATATACAAACACACAATGGTATTACAAGACTCTAGAGCAATGTCAATGCACCAATGACCTGAGTATAAGTAAAGGTGGCTATACACAGGCCAACCTGTATGGTACCTGTTCGATTAGCTCCTTGGTCCAAACAGACAAATATTGTATGAGTGGCCAGAGATGGAAGACAAATGAAGCTTATTTGGTAGGTGCAGCAGTAAGGAAGAAGCTTATCTTGATGTTCCACAAGGAACAGTGTCCAATGGGTTTTTGCTATGAAGGAAATATCAGTGTTTTTCATCAACCAGTAGTAAAGTAGAATCCAAAATGCTTATTTTTCGGCAGTTTCAAGACACACACACCATCCACAGTGTGATAGTACTTCCAGAACAAAGTGTAAAAACGAGGCAGAAAATGGCAGTACTTTAGTCTGCAATTCACCTGATTCACTTGAAAAAGGAGCCTGCTATATAATATAAAATCAATATGGAGAAACTGAAGTTAATAGAGCTACACTGGTGTTTTTTTTTAAATCAACTAGTAGTAGAGTTAGGGTAGGAATCCACGAGCGATTTGATCGCGATCCGACGCGCTGCGACAAAACGCATGCGAATTGTCGCATGCTACAAAAATAAGGTAATTACATAAAGGCAGTCTTCCATAGACTCCATTTTAATTAAACCAAATTTTTTAAAAATATTTCCTTTTTCTCTGTAATAATAAAACAGTAGCTGGTACTTGATCCCAACTAAGATATAATTAATCCTTATTGGAAGCAAAGTCAGCCTATTGGATTTATTTAATGTTTACACGATTTTCTAGTAGATTTAAGGTTTGAAGATCCAAATTACGGAAAGATCTGTTATCTGTAAAACCATACCTGTAGTACTTTAATCTACAATTCACCTGCTTCACTTGAAAGAAGGGACCTGGGGGTTTCTGGACAATGGATCTTTCCATAATTTGGATCTTCATACCTTAAATCTACTAGAAAATCATGTAAACATTAAATAAACCCAATAGGCTGGCTTTGCTTCCAATAAGGGATTAATTACATATTAGTTTGGATCAAGTACAATGTACTGTTTTTTTATTAAAAAGGAAATCATTTTAAAAATTTGGATTATTTGGATAAAATGGAGTCTATGGGAGACAGGCCCATTCGGAGCTTTCTGGATGACGGGTTTCCGGATAACGGATACCATACCTGTACTGCTGTTTTCCGCCTCGTTTCTACATTTTGTTCTGGAGGGTTTTTTTTCCTCACTTTAGTGACAGCCCACCTTAATTCATTCAGCCATAGTTCCAACAACATACAAAACAGCAAATAAAGTGTTCATTCAATTTCACCTTCATGATAAGCTTCTAGGAATATCGAGAACAACATATAGGGCTCCTCAAACCTTAGCCTCGTCTGTTTTCCGCCTCGTTTCTACATTTTGTTCTGGAGGTTTTTTTCCCCACTTTAGTGACAGCCCACCTCAATTCATTCAGCGATAGTTCCAACAACATACGAAATAGCAAATAAAGTGTTCATTCAATTTGGCCTTCTAGGAATATTGAGAACATATAGTGCTCCTCAAACCTTAGCCTCGTCTTCCAGCTGAGTCCTGCAGCCTTTCCCCCAAGGGGGCCAGTCTGACAGTTTGGTATCCACAATCCGATGACATCCAAGAATTAGTTAGACCCACAAGTCAATACAGAGAAGCAACAAGCTGGTGCATTGTCAATAGTAACCCGAGGGTTGAGCAGAGAATGTCCTTGAATACAGTTGTTCTTATCAAACTGTATCTGACACCATGATTCTTATTTACTATTAGAGGGCACAGTGTGCCACTGATCCAAGATTCAACACAAAACTAATATACTGTGAGATACCCATGCAAACACACACAGTACTATCTTATACAGCCAGGCACCACTCTGACAAGCAGATACAAACTGACAATCCAAGTCAAGCGCTGACGCACACAGCGGTATATTTTCATACATGCCAACAATAAAAGTCAGACTTAATAATAATACACTGCAGAATACTACACCACGCACAGTAATGGAGACAGATATAATCATCCGGCGAGCTGGCCAGCCCCTCAGGCTAGCACTGGGTTTCCTCTTATCTTACCCTATTCTCCACATTACCAGCCTCTGTACGGGCTTTTAGGATATTGCAAGGTGTTTCCATGGTAACACATGACTTTGTTAAAATGAAAGCACTGAAAATATCACAATTTTATATTAACCTCTTCTAACCAATCCCCGTGGAAGCTAAAACAGCTGGTAGGTTTATTTTTCCTACTGTCCAGCAGAAGTCACAGAGGTTTATACATTTCAACATTGGACTACACCAAAGATTATCATGTTTACATCAGGCGCATATCATAGTCAGTGTTAGCAAGCGGCACAGATGCATCCATACAAATTCAAGTGTTAAGTCACCCACACAAGTTGCTACAAATCAATGACATTTGCCTTAGGGCAAGGTCACACGTGGCGTTTTTTACATTGCGTTTTTAAAAACGCACGGCCGAGAGTAAATAGAGTAAATATGCTAATGAAACCATGCACGCGTGATAATATGCATTTTTCAGCCTGTCGTTTTCTTTTCCCAACATGCACTTCTGTTTTTTTCTCGTTTCCACTAAGAATTTTAAAGGTGGAAAACAATTTACATGCAGAATGTAGCTGTACTGCTCGTCAATAAGCAATGTAATTATATCACCAGCATACAATGCCGTAAATATGTATATGTGAAATCCATCTCGCAAGGGCTTGGCCGCCATGTTGAAAATACGCAGTGTATTTCAGTGAAGTATATTTCCAAACCTGCAGATCCCACAGAGTTCAATAATGCGGCATTTCCTTGGCGTATTGGCGTTTCTGCTAAAAAAAACGCAAAAACTGGCATCTTGTGGCGGATGTTGGCTCGCAAGCGCCCCGTGGGAATAGCTATAATGCATACTTCATTATTTTCAATAGGGCTTCATTTTGTACGTATTTGCGGTTGGCTGTATGTTTTCGAAAACGCAACGTAAAAATGACACGTATGACCTTGCCCTTAAAGGAGAAGGAAAAGCTTTATCAGAAAGGTCTATATCAATTCATCAGTAAACCCTCAAAGTAATGCTGCTCTGAGTCCTTTGTCAAAAGAAACACCACATTTCTTTCCTGTTATTGTGTACACATGGACTTCTGTATCAGACTTCCTGTTGTCAGCTTAAACCTCCAGGGCAGGGCTTGAGCATGCTCAGTTTGCTCCTCCTCCCCCCTCTGCTGTAATCTAAGAGCTATAAGTGAGTAGGGGCATTTCAGAAGGGGCCCCAAACCAACAGTGGTGCGTAGAGAGCAAAGCAGCCTTTTTGCTTCTATGTTCGGCTTTTTACTCCACTGTCCATGCACACCAGAACTTAATGGAGGATCCAGAATTAAGATGATGATGATAGAGGCACAGTTTACCTACACTAGTACAGGTAACAAGAGCACCACCCGTGTCTCATTTAAGTAATTATAATTACTGGGGGTAGGGGTGATTATACTATTTCTCCACCTTTAAATGAAAAATTAGGAAATCGCTGATGGAAGCTGAATCAGATTTGAGCAATCTATACCTTTTCCTTCTCAATTTCAGATAAGAAAAACGCCACACTTCTCCTGAGGGCTAACATTCCACATGCAGAACATCTCTTCTGGGGACCTGATGAGTTGTTTGAGACATCAGGAATTGAGTTACTGACAGAATTATAACCGACGACAGTGCAGCACAAGGCCTGGCATTATCAGGGAGGATAATAAATGGATATACGAGAAGAGAGATCAGAAGCAGTCAGAGAGGCTCCAATAAATATTCACTGTGGCCCAGGCAGATAGCACGAGCTGTAAAGCGAGACAGAGAGGTATAGCAGCCCCCTCTTGACTAATGTTTATGCCCAAACTGGTGTTAATTGTAATGAGATTCAGAATATGTCTTATAGATGATAGGAACGAGTCCTAGTAATATAGAATAAGGAAAAAAATGCCTTAAAAATGACAAAGCAGGGCTTATCTGGGTTATGTACTCCTTTATCGAGCCCTTAGTATATCTTTTTAGGGGTTCTGATACACAGGACGTTTTGTCATCCATGCTTAATCTTCTCCAGTGCAGGGATGACAAAACATACAAAGTTACCTTCCTACTGTCATTAAAGGAGAAGGAATGTCATGTTCCACTTAGGGGTGCCAAATGTTAGGCCCTTAGTGATTGTATATACTTACCCGACACCCTGGGCCGGTGCTCCTATCAACAGAAAACTACACCGGCCCGGGGTTATTCCAGCGAACACTACAGAGAGACCCTCCTCCTGCTTCTTCTTTCTTCTCGTGGATGCGCATGCGCGGTAGAGCGAGAAGCCAAACTTTAACGAAGTTGCGTTAATTTGAAGATTGAAGAATAACCCCAGGCCGGTGCAGTTTTCTGCTGATAGGACAGATAAATAAATACAATCACTTCGGGGTGCCTAACATTCGGCACCCCCAAGTGGAAATTAATTTTCTTCTCCTTTACATCACCGGCGGATTAACATATGCATTGCGTAAGCAGTCACGAGGAAACTTGGGGCGATTGCGTGAACCAAATGTAATGCATATTTTCCCAACATTTTGTTGCTAAAGGAGATAAAACACGGCAATAATGTCCCGTCTGGTAGGAAATTAGATATCTTTGGTGTGTATCAGCAGAATGTGTGATGGACTTTTTCCTGGTTTACTTTCAGACTGCTAGATCAGTGTCTCTGTAGACTACAAAGAATGTAATAACAAATTAGTGTTACATCAAAACATCAAATAAGGGTCCTTTCAAAAATGTCTGGCATCTGACTCTTGTTTTAAAGAAGACAGCTTGCTCTTTGATGGCGCACATTGCAATGATAATCACATATTGAAATATTCTCTGAGCTGTGCCGAGTCACAAGAGCATTTTATCGCCAGCACTGGAGGATTTAAGTATTGTCAGTTTCCTAAAAAGTGGTGCTATTTTAATGAAGTATCAAATCTACAATATAACATGAGTGTGCTCCTTATTTTTTTTATTCTTCAATCTAAAAGCCTGGGGGTGCCATACCTTTTAAGATGGTGGTCGAGGGCTACTTTTAAAGGGGTGGTTCACCTTTCAGTTAACTTTTAATATGTTATAGAATGACCATTTCAAAACAACTTGTCTTTATTATTTTGTATAGCTTGTTAATGATTTGCCTTTTTTATTCTGACTTTTTCCAGATTTCAAATGGGGGTCAAATACAAATTTATTGTTATTGCTACTTTTTATTACTCGTCTTTCTATTCAGGCCTCTCCTATTCATGCTCCAGTCTCTTATACAAATCAGTGCATGGTTGCTAGGTTAATTTGGGCCCTAGCAACCAAATAGCATAAATAGCAATCTGGAGAACGATTGAATAAAAACCTAAATAACTCAAAAACCACAAATAGTAAAAAATGAAAACCAATTGCAAATTGTCTCAGAATAACAAAAAGTTAACTACATTACTGTGCAATAAGTACTATAAATGGTGGTCTATGTCAAAGCGCCAGTGTCCAAGAAAACCTGAGTAGAAGTCTTACGATATGGCCAACACTCCAACCTCTGATGTGTCTAGGGAGGCTCCAAGGATTTGTGATATCTGTTCATCTATTTCTATAAAGCGTCTTTGAGCAGCAACTTTTTAACAACTGGTGGCTGGGCAAGATCTAAGACTTGATAATTAAAGACTGGCGTTGACGGGTAGGTAGATACTAGGACAGTAGTAGTAGAGGGACAACGCAACATTGAAAACCTTGACAGTCTCTATTAATTGGACAATACTATAGATGCACAACCCTGCTCTGTGTATACTGCAGATATTCCCTTACCTCGGTAAGCTGATGCATGTGCATAACATCTGATTTTATGTAATGGAAATACACTGTACAATCAAATACACATTCACTCCCTGTTCTGTGAATAATACAGACGCCCTACATGCTTTATATAGAATAGTTATTCCATACACTGTGGGGCACATTTACTAAGCTCGAGTGAATGATTAGAATGAAAAATACTTAGAATTTCAAAGTTTTTTTTTTTGGCTACTTCGACCATTGAATTGGCTACTTCGACCTTCGACTACAACTTCGACTTCGAATCGAACCATTCGAACTAAAAATCATTCTTCGATTCGAAGGATTTAATCGTTTGATCGAACGATTTTTCCTTTGATCGTTCGATCAAAGCATTTGCGGTAAATCCTTTGACTTCGATATTCGAAGTCGAAGGATTTTACTTCGAGGGTCGAATATCGAGGGTTAATTAACCCTCGATATTCGACCAATAGTAAATGTGTCCCTGTGTATAACACAGATACAATACTTGATATATCTATTGCATTCCATGCATATACTGTATATTATCTGCTCTGCATATAATGCAAGTATTGTATATCTTCCTACTCTGTGCTTAATAGAGATACATGTCCTACTCTTTGTATAATAACGATACATCCCTGATCTGCACTGTGTATCATGCACATACATTCCCTGCACTGTGTACAACAGAGATACACACATTGTTCCATGAATGTCAGATCACAGCAAGCCATCTTTCATATTCCAGCCCTGCATCTGATCTGAATTAGAGATCATTTCTGGTGAACTCCCCAAGCTATGACCCTATAATGTTTCCAACCTCTCCCCTAATCCTAATAGGGTTCACATTTGTCTGTATTATGTCTGTGAGCTAATAGTGTAGTTATCCTGAAAAACTAACCCATCCAATGCCGAAATATAGAGCCAATTGAGTAACTACAGGTTTAACAAACGAGCAAAAAAAAAAAAAAAACAGTTATACTGAGGAATTAACGATCCCCCTTAAGTTACAGCCGCCATTTTCGTCCTTCCAAGATATTTCTGATATATATATCTCTATATATCTATCTATCTATATATATATATATATATATATATATATATATATATATATATATATATATATACACACACACACAAACACAATGGAATTTCAGATGTAATGCTATCAGTAGCAAATATACCGGGGGAGCAGGGGGTGCGATTGTACCAGAGCCCACCAGCGATCTACATGCCCTTGTAGCCGCCTAGAAAATCGCTTCTGGGGGGGGGGGCCTGAACCCGGGCCACGTTACTGGATCTTATATTTTTTTAAAAGTTCAATATTTTGTTATTTTTGCTCAGCTCAAAGAAATTCCGGCACAGCAGTACAGAAAAAAAGAGTAATTGAAAAATACTGTGGGTAGACACATAACAAGGTGGTTATTTATTAAACCTCAAATTTATTTGGTCAGGTTTTTTGGGGCATAACTCAAAGCAAAGCTCACATTTTTCGAGATTTATTGTACTCCGAGGGTGCAAAAAGCCTGAATTTGAAAATCCACCATCTCAGATCTGTCGAGGTCCTGTATAAGTCAGTGGGAGAAATCTCAAATTGAAGTTATCCTGGTCTGCCCTTGGTTTAGCCTGAAATCTGTTTTGGGAAAAAAAGCGAGTGTATCGCTCGATTTTATTGCGTTTATCCACGATCCGATTAATTCAAGTTATTTTATAAATAATGTCAAATCGAGCATAGGTGTGTAGTTATGTTTTTTTAATAAAATATGAGCTAAATTTTGATTTGAGCAAATAACCCCCTTAAAGGAATTCCTAGAACCGGAGTAATTGTACTCTGGAGCTATAACCAATGGCAACCAATCAGCTATTAGCTCTGCTTAGTTAACTGCAGCACATTTCTGCTTGGTTGCTATGGTTTAATGCGCCGGGATAAATTTTATACCAGCTTTCTGAATTCCCACCACTTGCTCTGATCCTGAAAACATATCTAGAATGCCTGATAGCTTAAAGCTAAACTGGACTGCTTCTTCTTTTTTTAAATTTTTTTTTTAACATAATAGCCTTTGGCTGTCCTTGAAAGTGGGGGTTGTAGTTCAGCAAACAGCTAGGCGTTGATGGCTGGAAATGGCTGCTTTATATGCTAACACATTTTGGTTAGGTGTACAATATTTCTTGGACTGTGAAAGTGATATCACAACTGCATAACATGGTTTTTATCATACAGCTGCGACTCTCCAACTGAAAAACTGTAACATAATTATTCAGAGGATAGTATATCAGTAACTGTATTTATGCCTTAAAATACAGTGTGATATTATTATGAGGTCATTCCTGGCCTAGACATTATTCCATAAAATTGGGTTATCCAGCATTTTCCGTGTAGTAGTGTATTGATCATTTGATACAACACATGAACCGAGGCCAGAATGTATAAAAATGATTTCATACAAATATGGAGACCTTGAGAAGACAGGGAGTTTTATAATATTAAATAAATAACTGGTAACACTGAAGCCGGACTATGAGCTTCTAGTTGGACTGACCTAGTTTTAGGACAAGAAGGACAAGACATTTACCAAGAGAGCGCAGTACAAATTAGCTACCATTAGCTGCACTGAATCATAGCTGGCTTGCATTGATTTCAGGGGAAAAGAAGCCTTTTTTCATCAGAATATAACTCAAGAAGCACAGGCTTTGTCATGACTTTAAGGGTATTATTTATCAAAGGTCGAATTTTAGAGTTTTTTTTATACCTTGGATGAACTCGAATGGTTTCTGATTTAAAAAAAGAGAACTCGAATGGGAAAAACTCGAATAAGGTAGTTCGGGGTTAACCACCGGAAAACAAATTGAAAATTAATCGCATTTTCGGCAGAAACACATTTCTAATCGCTTGAATTGATCAAGTTTTCAGGCAAAAACCTCAAAAAACAACTTGAACATCATTCAGGCTATTAACATATTCAAATGGTACAAGGGACCTTTGCCATTGACTCCTACACCGCCTTGACAGATTTTAGATGGTATATTTTTTTATTATAGCTATTTCTAGGGTCGATGTATAATAAACCTCGAAAAAAAATTATTTAACTGAAAAATAGATTTTTGACCAAAGGAAAAAAGCTTGAAGACTCGAATATTCATGGAAAACACAACTCGGACCTGAATAATTCTGCCCTTAAAAGTAATCCCTAATAAAGCAGCACCCCACCAGTTCCATTTGGGATCAAATACTGAACCGAGTACAAATCTTAATTTGTATATTTGTGAGTGTTCCTGTTCTAATTTAGCAAAATGTTTTCTTGGACCTGCTTCATTTTTGGGTAAAAAAAACATTGGGATTCTATTAAAAGGAGTGGTTCACCTTTTAGTATGTTACAGAATACCTATTCATACTAATCGGCCTTCATTTTTTATATTTTATAATATTTCTGTATTTGTCTTCCTCTTCTGCCTTTTTCAGCTTTTAGAAAGAATGAAGACCAATTACATATTGTTTAAAAATATTACTGTCTACATCATACCAAAAGTTAATTAGGTAAACAATTTGTGATGTATTTGGTGCTTCCCAAACAGAAACACAATCTGGCATTGGCAAAATCTCATGGAATGTCCCTTTAAAATATGCCAGGTCTATATACTACAGGTATGGCTAACAGACGTTTCCGTAGTTTGGATCTTCATCCTTAAAGGGGTGTTTCACCGTTAAGTTAACTTTTAGTATGTTATAGAATGGCCAGTTCTAAGAAACTTTTCAATTGGTCTTCTTTCTTTATTTTTTTTATCATTTTTGAATGATTTGCCTTCTTCTTCTAACTCTTTCTGGTATTTAAATGGGGGATCACTGACCCCATCTAAAAATACATGCTCTGTAAGGCTTCAAATTTATTGTTATTGATACTTTTTATTACTCATCTTTCTATTCAGGCCTCTGCTATAAGTCCTCTTATGTGAATACATGCACGGTTGCTAGGGTAATTTGGACCCTAGCAATCAGATTGCTGAAATTGCAAACTGGAGAGCTGATGAATAAAAGGCTGCATAACTCAAAAACCATAAATAATAAAAAATGAAAACCAATTGCAAACTGTCTAAGATTATCACTCTCTACATCATATGAAAATGTAATTTGAAGGTAAACAATGACTTTAAGTCTACTAGAAAATTATGTAAACATGAAATAAACCCAATAGGCTGGTTTTGATTCAATAAGGATGAATTATATCTTAGTTGGGATCAAGTACAAGCAACTGTGTTATTATTACAGAGGAAAAGCAAATCATTTTTAAATATTTGGATTATTTGGAAAAAATGGAGGTAATGGGAAATGGCCTTTCCGGATAACGGGTTATATAAAGCTGCAGCTGCTTTAAATCTTAGACTTGTCACTTATGGGTTCATCCCTAGTTACACAGCACTAACAAATAATAGAATTATCATATAACAACAGAATTTGAGTTGATAAATAAAGAAACAGGGACAATTACAAAGAATAGCTTTATAAGTCTACATAAGGAATGATAGTGTGCTGTATTTACCTAGCTCTTCTGGCATTTCAGAAGTTAACACTTGTAAGTATGTGCCCTTTATAATGTAATCAGGGCTAAAGGGTTAGGGTCAGGCATGTCTAGACTTGGTGAAATTCCTTCTACATGGTCCCCTGTAGAGCAGCTACTCAAAAGAATAAAAGGGGGAGGAAAGTGAATGCCACCTATGGGCAAGATCTAAAACTCCAGCTGCGTGATCGGTTTCTAGCCTTGAGGCTATACATTAGAAATCCCACAATATTCTCACTTGGAAGGGTCTGTATCTAGTTTACCATGCCTGAGATAGTTGGTGTCATTTTTTGTATTTTTCTCAGGGCCTTAAATGATTCACAGACTTGTGGTGCAACTGAGAATCCATTTAGACATTTGGATCCAGTCTAGGAGTGTTGTATAACAGAAGTGCAAATGAGACCTGGGGTGGTTGGAGGTCCACTGTGGAGTATCAAGAATGCCAAAAGTAAAAAAAAGAAACCACCATAGGTAGTCATTGGCCCATGATTGTTCATCAAATCTTACTACTCTGAGCAACATTCTGAGATTTGGGGATGGGCAGATCCCTGTAACCACTGCTGGAATGGCAGGCAATTTCACTGATTCACAAAAAATAGGGTTCATAACAGTGACTACGGCTGCCCAGATGACATTTGGGTAAAAAAAAGCTTGAACGAACTGGATAATGAGCTTGAAGGAATTGGGTGTGTGCACTTACTGACATATCTAGGTATACTTGGAACTATGGAGCATTAGCCACAGCTCCCAATGGGCACGTCAAAATTCCCTGATCTAAAATCCTATGTCCCCTTGGGGACACAGCTGACAGCATTTTCCAATTGCATTCTCAGCTCATAGTCATTCCTATGGTTGCTGATTAACTTTTCTAATGGGATCCATTATCCGAAGACTCCCATAGACTCCCTTTTAACCAAATAATCCAAATTTTTAAAAACGATTTCCCTTTTCTCTGTACTAATAAAACAGTAGTTTGTACTTGATCCCAACTAAGATGTAATTAATCCTTATTGGAAGCAAAACCAGCCTGTTGGGTTTATTAAATGTTTACATGATTTCCTAATAGGCTTATGTTATGGTAAGAAAATCCAAATTATGGAAAGATCCGTTATGCAGAAAACCCCAGGTCCTGAGCATTGTGGATAACAGGTCCCATACCTGTACTTTATCACTTTACTCCAATAAACTAGTACTGAAATCGTTTATGGAAGTTTGCACAGATCCCTACTAACTCTGGTCAATGGAAACTACCGGCAGTTATATGACATATTAGCACAATATCCATCTGGTAACTCAGCAATTCTAGACTATAATTTACAGAAATCGGGGTAATCCAAACATTCGGCCCTATGGCCGAACATTCGGATTACAACGAGGAGCAATGGGCTCTGGCGTGTTGGTTGCCGGAAAAATTAAACCTTCCCGATCGATTGGTCTAAAGGACCGATATCGGCAGCTTTATCTGTCCATGTATGGCCATCTTAAGTCTAAGATGACTAAACCAACCTGCCTGGCTTTTTAACTGTTCAGGTCCCTCTAGGCACGTACAAAATGCTGAGCATTCCAGTGCAGGAACTGCCCGCCTATATTGTAAAATACTGGTTACAGTAGCACAGGCACACACATGTAATACACATGCATAAAACAAACATACATAGATGCTAAATAGGTTAATTATTCTATGTGAATACAGGTGTGGGACCTGTTATCCAGAATGCTCAGGACGTGGGGTTTTCCAGATAACAGACCTTTCCATAATTTAGATCTTCATACCTTGAGTCTACTAGAAAATCATGTAAATATTATATAAACCCAATAGGCTGTTTTTGCTTCCAATAAGGATTCATTTTATCTGAGTTGAGATTGAGTACAAGGTACTGTTTATCATAACAGAGAAAAAAGAAATCATATTTTTACATTTAGATTATTTGGATAAAACAGAGCCTATGGGAGATGGCCTTTCCATAATTCAGAGCTTTCTGGATAACGGGTTTACAGATAACTGATACCATGCCTGTATATTTAATTCACTCTAAAATTTTGATACAGTAAAAAAAATAACACGCTCAGCACATGATAAATCTTAAAGCCCAAAAATAGTATGAGCAGGCCAACACACAATTCAACAAGCACTAGTTCAGAGATACAGGGGATGGAGAGGGTGGGATTATAAAGAGCTGTGCTGTTTGGGAGCAATAATTAGGAAGGTGTGGTTTGACCAAATTAGGACCCATTAGGTCTTAGAAACATGAGCCCCAGTGTGTAATTAAGTGATGAACAGTTGTTTTATTTAAATGTCTTGTATTGGTTCGTGGTGAGAGGTAAAACATATGAGTCAAGAGAGTCAAGAGTGAGTTAATTGTCATTTCATCCATATACGTTTGTACAGTACACAGTGAAACAAAGCAACATGTACAGTACACAGTGAAACAAAGCAACATTCCTCTAGGACCATGGTGCTACACACAACATAGATGTACCGGACAACAGACAAAAGGTGCAAGTGCAAAAATATGCAACTCCTGCGAAACAGGACAACACAGTGCAGGGACAGGACAAGACAGCAGATGTAATATGTTAAGTAAATAATGCTAAACGTCAGACATGATGGGTGTTGATGGGTGTATGATTGTGATATGATAGTAGTAAGAACATAAAGATAAAGAACTGAATATTCATGGGAATTTTTTTTAACCATAATGTTTCCCAAATATGTATTGGCTTTCTTGAGTATTGCTGCATCTGAACGAATGAGGCTCAGGTGCAAAAAAACATATGAAAAAAAAAAAAAAAGCCTGCAATCGACCAATTTTTGCATGCTGCCTTCAGGTGTGAGCAAATAGCAGTAGCTCTCTGCACCAAATGGCTCCCTCCACTCATATATGGCTGGCTGGTAAAAGCTTGTCATACATAGGCAGATCTATCCCGTTATGCTCACCTTGAGGTGGGCGATATCAGGCTGATCCAATCGTGGGCCCTAGGATCCAACTATCGCATAACAACGAGAACAATGCGGGCCACATAAAGGAACCAATGCTGTCCTCGATTTTTATACCCAACTTTCAGCCAGATATTGATCAGGGAAGCCTGTCGGAGGGCCCCATACACTGCCCAATAAGCTGCCAACTAAATCTGTCAGCAGTTTATATCTGCTCATGTATGGGGGCCTTTAGTCACACTGTATTAGTGAGGGGCAGAAGGGCGAGGTACATAAGTGTTCCCCCTAGTGATGTGTGGGATGTCGGGGAAATCCCGACCCGCACATCACTAGTTCCCCCCTCTCCAATCCTGTACCTAGCACCTCGGGCAGGTGGTAAGGACAGGGCTGAGATGTACATGCAAAGAGCAACAACCCCCAGTATCAGGGTCGGACTGGAGCCTTGGGGACCCACTGGGGCTGCAAACTAAGGGCCATCCCAGCAGTCCCAGGGGCCCCCTCCCAACCTCTAATTCCCAGCTCCACGTGTGCATGCATGAGCAAGTCATGCCGCAGGTTCATTTCTTTATGGGGCAATGGGGAAGCAGGTCTGGGCCACCAGGGGCCCATGAGTGCCAGGGCCAACTGTGTTTTTTCCCAGTGTCCCGCCGGCCCAGTCCGACACTGCCTAGTGGGCACAAGTGCTCTTGCGATCCTTCCTACAGACTGTTTTCAATATCAGTTTCATTTAAAATTAACTTTAGACTCACTACAAATTTTAATTTATGTATATTGAGAGGTTGGGCTTTATGCAAACAAATTTATATTTGAGGTCACGACTCCTTTAATGCTTTTATGACAACATGTCCTAAAATCTACCAAGGTTGCAGTCAGGGAACTGGCTGCCCTGTGACATAGTGTTCTATGGAAATCATTTATTGCACAGAGAAGGTATGGTACAAGAACATTTTTCACCTGGCTAGTTGCCCAGATTGTGGGCTTCTTTAGGACAGTCTTCCCTTAAATAACCTGAAATATTACATTGCGGGAGCTTACATTGTTGCTGAACGATTGCAAGACACAAACAGAACATAAACAATGCTTCACATCTATGTTTAGAGCAAATAGAGCAGCTAGGAAAAATAGTTGTGGCTGTGAATAATCATTGCAGAACTGAGCAACAAGATGGGCTAATGCCCACCCCAGGCCAGCAGGTGCCTCCACCATGAAGAATGCATTCCAGTACAATCACTTTGCCTTTGTGACACAAAGGGTGGAAATATGGTGGGGCCATTAGAAGAACAAGGGTAATGATTGTATTGCGCATGGGAAAAGGTGACCTTTAAGGGCTATTCCACACGGGGAGATAGCCACGCGTTTGCGGTCGCGGCGACAAAGCGCCGCGCCAGTCGCCGCGACCGGCGCAGGCGACAGTTTTGTATGGGCGCCTATGTAAAAACGCCTGTGCTAACCACACGAGGCGATGCGCTTTTCAACAGTCGCCTGAAAAAGCCTGGCGAGGCATTTTCAGGCGACTGTTGAAAAGCGCATCGCCTCGTGTGGTTAGCACAGGCGTTTTTACATAGGCGCCCATACAAAACTGTCGCCTGCGCCGGTCGCGGCGACTGGCGCGGCGCTTTGTCGCCGCGACCGCAAACGCGTGGCTATCTCCCCGTGTGGACTAGCCCTAAGATAACTATAAAGGGATACTATCCGTATTCAGTTACATTGAGTAGGAGAAACAACAGCCTGCCAGAAAGCAGTTCCATTTTTTTAAAAGCACATGACCAGGCAAAATGATCTGAGATGGCGCCTATACACCAATATTACAACTTAAAAAAAATACACTTGCTGG
Source organism: Xenopus laevis (assembly GCF_017654675.1). Classification (NCBI taxonomy): domain Eukaryota; kingdom Metazoa; phylum Chordata; class Amphibia; order Anura; family Pipidae; genus Xenopus; species Xenopus laevis. Next base: position 19,605,976 of record NC_054385.1, on the reverse strand, counting down.
TTCAGGAATTAATTTTTATATTGTAGAATTATTTGCAGTGAAAAAAGAGTAATTTAGAAATAAAAACTACATCATAAAAATCATGACAGAATCCCTTTAAGTATGTAACAGAATGACAAATTCTAAGCAACTTTTCATTTGGTCTTCATTATTTAGTTGTTATGGTTTGTTTAACTATTTCTTCTGACTCTTTGCAGTTTTCCAAAGGAGGTCACTGACCCCATCTACAAACAAATCTTCTGTAAGGGTACCGATGTATTTTTATTGCTACTTTTTATTACGCACTATTCATACTCCAGTCTCGTATTCCAATCAATGCATGGTTACTAGGGTAATTCAGACCCTAGCAACCAGATTACTAAACATTGCAAAGCTGCCGAATATAAAGCTAAGTAACTCAAAAACCACAAATAGTAAAAAATGAAAGCCAAATACAAATTGTCTCAGAATATCACTTTTCCCTAGTCAAGTCACAAGATTTCAAGAGTCCAGATTTTAAGGGTTTAGCCAAATCACTGCCAAAAAAAGTCTCAAATATGTCCAAATGCAAGAAATTTCCCTAAATAATTGCTTTATTCATCATATTATTCTACAGAGTGTTAATGAATTTAACATTTTTAATGTAGGTATATTGGAATGTCATATTGATCTGTTTCTAGTTGCAGCCAGACACTAAAATATAACAAAGTGGAAAATGTTTCTATTACATGGATGTGTGATGAATTTGGTACTAAAAAGTGAAAATGGGGGTTCTGTTCTGCAATTTTTAGTAATCTGGTTGCTAGGGTATAACTTACCCTAGCAACCATGCATTGATCTGAGTAAGTGACTGTAATATGAATACGAGAAGGACTGAATAATAAAAAGCAGCATTTGTTATTTCAATGGGGTCAGTGACCCCCATTATTTGAAAGCTGAAAAGAGTTAGGCAAATAATTCATAAACTATAAAAAAGGCCAATTGAAAAGTTGCTTAGAACTAGCTATTCTATAACATACTAAATTAATTGGAAGGTAAACAACCCCTGTGACAAGGTCATGTTTTTGACCATATACATTGTACAGTTATAGTATCTAATACCCATAATGCACGGGACCTGGGGTTTCCCAGCTAAAGGGTCTTAGCATAATTTGGATCTTCATACCTTTAGCCTGCTAGAAATCATTGAAACATTAAAACAAAATGGTTGTTTTGCCATTAATATTGATTCATGCAGATTCGTTAGGATCACAATAAAAAAAAAAGAAAAGTAATTTTTAAAATCTAAAATTATTTGCTTAAAGAGGTTGTTCACTTTTCAATTAACTTTTAGTATGACACAGAAAGTGAGATTCTGAGATAATTCGTAATTGGTTTTAATGTTTTATTATTTGCGTTTTTTGAGTAATTTAGCTTTTTATTCAGCAGATTTTCAGTTTCAGCAATTTGGTTGTTAGGGTCCAAATTACCCTAGCAACCATGCGTTGATTTGAAGAAGAAACTGAAAAATGAATGAGAGGGCATGAATAGAAAGAGAAGCAATAAAAAGTAGTAATAACACGTGTAAGCCTTACAGAGCAATTGTTTTTAGATGGGGTTCAGTGACACTTACTTGAAAGTTGGAAAGGGAATTATTCAAAAACTATAAAAATTAAAAAATAATGACGACCAATAGAAAAGTTGTTTAGAATTAACCATTCTATGATATATTAAGTTAAGTTTAAGTTAAGTTTATTAAGTTAACTGAAAGGTGAACCACCTCTTTAATATTGACTTTATGGGAGAAGGCCTTTCCATAAGCGTAGCTTTCTGGATAACGGATCCCATACCTGTAATAAAGTCTCTAGAGAAATTGTAAAGACTAGACAACAACCCAATAGTTAGAGGACAGAATGTGTTAAACTTAACACTCTATGGAACTGGATATAATAGAAGATGAAATATTGATTTGCCCCGAGCAAGTGACTGAGCACAAGCCACACAGAGTAAACACAAAGATCCAAGGAATGTATCAGTTTGTAAATCAGGAGAAAGTGCTGACGTGTAATTAGAAACCTACCGGTTTACTCAAATGGCCTTGGCTACATCTCTGGGGCAGACAAGACACACACACTGGTTTTTTTTTTAAGTGAAAACTGACAATCAAGTCAGTACATGAGATTTCAGATGAGCCTTATCCTTTTGACTTCAAAGGCCAAACTGCTGTCTCTCTTTCTCCTTCCACCCTAGCATCCCTTGACTGAGTGAGGTGTTCTCTGTCACTCCTCTTTTAAATCAAGAAATATTACATTTCTTGGCTCAGCCAAGAGTCTTCCGTCAGAGCTGCTGGCGTGAGATCAAAACCCAGGTTGCCGACTCGAAATCTAACTTGGAAATGTAACCTTGTTAACCTTCTCATTGCTTTATCCACTTTGCAGAATGATTATCATTCCCTTGTGCTGTATAGATCTTTAAATCATTTTCTACTGTCAAAATGTTCAAAAACCAGTAGGGAAACTAACAGCGTAGTAATTTTACAGGTATGGGATCCGTTATCGCAGCGCTGGGCCACCTGTCCGGTTTTGACCCGGACAGCCCGGTATTTTTATGGGCTGCCCGGTTCAAAACTTCCTGTCCAGTTTTCCAAATATGGAAAACTGGGCAGGATTCCCTTGATTGACACAGCGATTGGCCAATCGCAATTTCATAGCCCCGCCCCCTGGCCTCCGACACTCCCATCTACATCACAGCCCATGGCCCCACCTCCTGCCCGCACTCCACGTTTCAAAATGTGGCAACCCTACATCTCGCTCCCCCTCGAGTGCCTGCACCCGCATACGCAGAAGGGGAGCGAGCGCCGGAAGGTGCATGTGCAGAAGGAGAGGGAGGGCCGGAGGGGAGTGAGTGTCGGAAGGGAGATAGAGCAGGATAGGAGAGAGAGCAGGAGGGGAGGGAGCGCCGGAGGGGAGGCAGGCGAAAGTAGCGAACATGGACTAGGGGTAGGCAGAGGACAGGTATCTGCCCAGCACCCCCTTTCATTACGCCCTAGGCAGGTGCCTCTTCTGCCTACCCCTAGCATTATCGGGAAACCCATTATCCAGAAAGCTCCGTATTACAGGAGTCTCCCATAGACTACATTTTAAACAATGATTTCCTTTTCCTCTGTAATAATAATAAAACAGTACCTTGTACTTGATCCCAACGGAGATATAATAAATCCTTATTCATGGCAAAACAATCCTATTGGATTTAATCAATGTTTAAATTTTTATTTAGTCGATTTAGGGGCAGATTTGTCAAGGGTCGAATTGAAAATTTGAATTTTCGAATTTTTTTATGGTCAAAAACTGTCAAATTCGACTAGGGAGTTATTAAAATTTGTTTTGAGTTTTGAAAAAAAAATTTTTTTTTGCATACATGCCCTTAAAGAACTCAAATTTGACTATTCGCCACCTAAAACCTGCTGAATTGCTGTTTAAGTCAATGTGAGATGTCCAGGGATCAATTTGGAGTTGTTTGCATCCTATGGAGGGTTATAAATTTGATTCAAATTCGATTCGAGTTTTCAGGTTGATTTAATTTACCGAGTTTGAAAATATTCTATTTTTTTTTTAAACAAATTTAGATTGAATTTCGAATTTATGGTCATCTTATTTTGGGTAAGATGACCACATACATGTACGGGATCCATTATCGGGAAACCCATTATCCAGAAAATAAAAATGTTTCCTTTTTCTCTGTAGTATTGAAACAGTAACTTGTACTTGATCCAAACTAAGATATAATTAATTCTTATTGGAGGCAAAACCAGCCTATTGGGTTTATTTTATGTTTACATGATTTTCAAGTAGACAAAGTGTGACAATCCAAATTACAGAAAGATCCGTTATCCAGGAATACCCAGGTTCCATACTTGTATAAGCTGATTTTGGGAATATGTGGAATACTTATACTATTTGGTTATGTTAGTGAATGACCCCTCTTAGCTGATTTTCTTTCAGCCAATCAGCCATTAGAGTATAATTGCATCACTTGAAACAGGATCAGTGTTATGGGCCAATGATTACAGAAATGGGTGACACAATAGGGAAACAAACCCCTGTAGCTGATGGGGATCAGTGCGGAAAGGAAACATGTAAAATATAAATGTCATATACATTACAGGATCTAACAGTTCATTTATATAGGCAATAATAGAGAATTTTAATAAATAAAATGTATATGTAGAATGTATATCATTTTTATTGTCTGCCAAGATAATATTTGTCAGTTATTTATAAGAGTTTTGTCTTGGCTTTAGCAGCACAGCATACAACACTAGGTTGTGTTGCAGGAACTTTAGGACACAAGGGAAAAATTATATTTCAGCAAAGTGGCTAAAACAATGAGAAGGTTAACAAAGTTACATATCTAATTTAGATTCTGAAAAAGTTGGGTTTTGATCTGATGCCTGGAGCCTTGGGCTTTTATTTGATCGTGGAACTCCTAGGTGACTTCTAATATCCATTTATGTTTGATATCACTTCCCCAAAATGCATAAAGTTGGGGAGTGAGTGGTAATTGGGAGGCAATAACATGTATTATTAAATTTCAATTTTACTGCAATAACACAAGAGCTATTTTTAGGATCATTGTAGTCGCCGTTTCGTTTTTTACCAACCTGAATATTCAGTATTGCATAGGGCATTCCATGAAATGAAGACAAACAGCATGCAGAATGAAGCAGCTCCATGTAAATAAAGTATATATATATATATATATATATATATATAGGTGTACACACAAACACACAGTTTCTATGCATTTCTCTTTGTGTATTTCTATCAGCCCAAATCTGCCTATGAATGGTCAAGACAAGATACCTTGCACTGAAACACAGGCAGGGGGTGCTGTAACCCTAAAATATTTTACTCTACAGAACTAGGATGTAGAGATCAGCTCTTTACTGCAACTATAGTCTGGCACAATGTCTTCATTTCACAAAACATCAAAGATTGAATGGAAATGGGGAAGGCAGTTCTCGTACTGAAGAAGCACCGAGCCCTCCAAAATACTAAGAGAAATGAGATAGTAGAGAACATAGATGTAGAAGAATTTTAATGAAAGCTTGGCTAAGCCACCCAAAATCAACACCAATAAATTCCAACAAAACACAGGGCATAGGAACTGGCACATTATTTAACCTGTTATGTATTCTGTAGGTGCTGAACATAAAATTGTCCTAATACATGACCCAATTGTTCAAATCATAGTGAGATAGAGGAATAAAGAAACCAATTTATTTTCTCAACTAGAGAGTGCTGGTCCATATATACTTTATATGCTCTGATAGTTGTTGGCCCTGCTCCCAGACTCTACATAGTTTGAGTGAAGGCTTCATATGCATCTTGATATATAGTTTTGTATATTAAAGGGGTGGTTAACCTTTCTGATAATTTTTATTATGTTATAGCATGACCAATTCAAAGCAACTTTTCAATTGGTCATCACTATTTTTTATAGTATTTCAATTATTTACCTTTTGCTTCTGACTCTTTCCATTTTCCAAATGGGGGTCACTGACCCCATCTAAAAAACAAATGCTGTGTAAGGCATAAGGATGCACCGAATCCAGGATTTGACCTTTTTCAGCAGGATTTGGATTCGGCCAAATCCTTCTGTCCGGCCGAACCGAATCTGAATACTTGTCTCTACATCATACTAAAAGGTAACTTAGAGATGAGCAACCCTTTTAAGTAGCCCTTCAGGTCAACACATCTTCCATTGTTATAATCTATTGTCTTTTTCAGTTTTAATACATTAAAGGATTTGTTTGATGAGATTATTTTCTGACACAAAAAACTTATTCTTAGTTGCATTCAATTTTAGCTCACGTTATAAATAAAGGAACAAATATCATATACAGGTATGGGACCTGTTAATCCAGAATGCTCGGGACCTGGGTTTTCTTCCGGATACCGCATCTTTCCGTAATTTGGCTCTTCATACTTTAACGGGGGAATGTAATAAAAATCACAATGAGCAAAACAATTCGTACCAATAAGAATAAAAATCCACATCTCGCAATGTAATATTGTTCCTTAAACTGTTATTACATTGCGAATTTTAATTGCGCACACTTAAGAAGTGCTTGAAGGTGTTGTAATCTTTTGGAGCAAACTATAAAATTCGTAAACAGTCTTCCACTGTTGGAAGTGGTCGCTAAAAAGTTTCCAGGTTCGCAAAACCTATATTAAATTCGCGCAAAGGCATAACTTTTCGCATCGTTTTTCTGTTACCGACTTTTATTACATTCCCCCAAAAGTCTACTAGAAAATTATGTAAAAATTAAATAAACCCAATAGGCTGGTTTTGCCTCCAATTAGGATAAATTATACCTTAGTTTTGATCAAGTACAAGGTACTGTTTTTTTATTACATATAAAAAGGAAATTATTTTTCCAAAATTTTGTTTATTTTAATTATAATGGAGTCTATAGGGAGATGGCCTTTCTGTAATTCAGAGCTTTCTGGATAATGGGTTTCCGGATAACAGGACAGATGTACACAGATGTATGGAAAGATGTATTTGGTGAGATTGACGAGCAGAAAAAGTAATGGGGTAGGGCCAGCAGCATGCAGAGTCATTTTGGGTTTAGGGTTCATACTGTCGCATAGTATGCTTGATTAAAATGAAGCAATATCATTCAACAAAATACGGTCACAATTGGCCTGGTAAGCCCAAGTCTTAGGAGAATTCAGTCCTTATTTCCACTAGGGATGCACCGAATCCACTATTTTGGATTCAGCCGAACCCTCAAATCCTTCGCAAAAGATTTGGGCGAATACCGAACCAAATCCTAATTTGCATATGCAAATTAGGGTAAAGAAGGGGAAACCAATGACTTCCTTGTTTTGTGACAAAAAGCCATGTGATTTCCCACTACACCCCGAATTTGCGTATGCAAATTAGGATTCGGATTTGGTTCGGCCGGGCAGAAGGATTTGGCCGAATCCAAATCCTGCTGAAAAAGGCCGAATCCTGATTTCGGTGCATCCTTAATTTCCACCAGGGGTCCTTATAAAATCCTTTAACATTTGGAACTATTGCTGCAAGTGTGGGCCCAAGGGTTTCAGTTTCCCTAGAAGACCCAGTCCGATACAGAAACAAAATCATAGCTGGTTGAATGGCTTCAAAATAAGGTAGTTGGCTAGTTCCATTAACTAGCCCCTCTAGAAAAGGCCTGCAGCCAGCAGCCCAATTATTTCTTGCAACCTGTTCCATTCGGTAAACATACTTGCAGATTATGTGCATTAGAATAATTAGGATTACAGTGAGCTCATATAAAAGGTATAATTGATGAATATACACCTCAAACTGTTTTAATTAATCTCCACCTCTCAGCGCAAGACTTTACAATAAATTATTAACAAGGAAGCAGGCTGCACCCTGCAGTTGGTTATTACACTTACTTTATGATGATTAAGGTAACCTAATGTTTTAATAAATCAGAAAAGTAAAAACACAGTGAAAGTGGTTGTTTACGAACTGAATTGACCCGGGATGCACCAAAATCCATCATTGTGAGGTCGGATAGAATACCAAGATGAACCTTAAACTTGCAGCTTTTATGTTCATTTCAGTTTATGAGAGGACCAAAAGTGGTTGTTCATCTTAAAAGTAACTGCTAGTACGGTGTAGACAGCAGACAATTTACCATTGATCATCATTTCTTATTTGTGTTTTTCAAGTTATCACTTTTTTTTTGGTCTGTGTTTTTGCTGCTTAGATATTAAAGCGTTATCTGGTTGCTAGTGGTTAAATACCCTAGCAACCTGGTCTCTGTGGCTAGATAATTAGCGAATGGATGAAAAAGAAAGAGAAATAATAACAATAAAAGTGAAGGGATGCAGTCAGTTTGTTTTTTGGTTGCTGAACCTCAAAAAACAGGTACCATTTTCAGTTGCAGCCTGGAAAGGTGAAGCATTGGCTAATAAATTACACATTATACAAAACAAATAATGAATGCCGATTCATTCATTATGATGTAGAGAGTGATATTCTGAGATAATTTGCAATTGGTTTTCATTTTTTATTATTTGTGATTTTTGCTTTATTTAGTTTTTATTCAGCAGTTCTCCCGTTTGCAATTTCAGCAATCTGGTTGCTAGGGCCCAAATTACCCTAGCAACCATACAATGATTTGAATAAGAGACTGGAATATGAATAGGAGAGGCCTGAATAGAAAGATTAGTAATAAAAAGTAGCATTTGTAGCCATACAGAGAATTTATTTTTTAGATGGGGACATTTGAAAGCTGGAAAAAGTCAGAAGGAGGCAAATAATTAAAAAACTTTTCCATCTTTCACATGGGGGTCAAAGACCCCATCTAAAAAACAAATGCTCTGCAATGCTACATATTTATTGTTATTGTTACTTATTATTACCTATGACTAAGGGATAACTCCCGAAACGCGTCAGGAATTTCCAGCAGGATCTCCAATAAAACCCACCTTTCAGAAGTGCCGTCTGCTTTTTGGATTTTTGATACTTATTATTACCTATTCATTTTATTCAGACCCTCTCATTCATTTTCCAGTCTCTTATTCAAATACATAGCTGCTAAGGCAATTCAGAGCCTAGCAACCAGATTGCTGAAATTGCAAACTGGAGAGCTGCTGAATAAAAAGCTAAATAACTCAAAATTAGGGGCATTTACCCAGGATAACACCTAGACTAAGGGGGGGGGGGGGCGGGAGGGGGGTCTATGTAGGGTAGGGGGTAGGGGATTTTAATGAAAAGGGTTTGGTTTTCCTTTGAAGGAAGGGCTAAGGCATTGGAGGAATTATTATTACATAACAACTGGAGCTGTGAGTGTGTGAATGGTTACAGAGAAGTATACTATAGAGCAGGGATCCCCAACCTTTTGCACCCATGAGCAACATTCAGAAGTAAAAGTAGTTGGGGAGCAACACTAGCAAATAAGTGGGCCGCCAAATAAGTGCTGTGATTGGCTATTGTTAGCCCCTATGTGGATTGTCAACCTACATTGAGGCTCTGTTTGGCAGTACTCCTGTTTTTTATGCAGCCAATACTTGCCTCCAAGCCAGGAACTCAAAAATAAGTACCTGCCACTGAGAGCAACATCCAAGGGTTTGGAGAGCAACATGTTGCTCACGAGCTACTGGTTGGGGATTACTGCTATAGAGTATAGCATAGGAAGCAGACCCTGTGGTTGCAGGGGGGCAGGAGGTATAAGGGTCCTAATTAATGAGCAATTTCAACATTTATTGGTAAAACAGGACAGTCTTTGGATATGTTGGGGGCCCTAAAATGAATTTCCTGTGGGGTCCAGTAACATCTAGTGGTAAAGGGAACAAATATAAAGAAAATCAAAGCAGGGGTAAAAGGCAGAGGTTTATAAAGAGAAATAATAGGTTTTCGATAAAGAGAAATGTATAATAGGCAGCATTAGAGCCATTAAATAGATTGTAGGGGGAGTTATATGGAGCATTAGAAGGCATTATAAGCAATTCTATAAATAATCACTAGCTTCCCAATAACATATATATAAATAACACTACCACATTATCATTCATATCAGGGTATCTGCAAAAACCCGGGAAAGTATAAGAAAGAACTGAAGGGGAAACACAAGGCATATTTCCCCTTGAAACAAACTTTATAAGAAACTGTTTGTGTCACAACTTTTTACGTGAGTTTATATTTCTGGTCTGGAAGTTCCCTCTGAGCCAGATTAGTGCTGAGCCACGAGGAGACCTGTTACCCACAGCTAATTTAACTTGCATGGATTTTTTAATATCATTTCTGCATCCACAGCGTGAAGAAGATCAGCAGCAAATGTTATATTTCCTCTGGACGAAAGATTAGAGTTGATTAGTTCTCATAAACAAAGGGAAAGTTTGTTTTGAGTCCAGCGCAAACGACTAGCCTTTTTCATCGCATTGTTTGCCTAGTTGATTTATGGCTGAAGGGCTGATATGATGTTTGCTAAGCTCAGATGATGGGAGGGGGGAAATAAATATATATATATATATATATATATATATATATATATATATATTTATATATATATATATATATATATATATATATATATATATACTGTATGTATATATATATATATATATATATATATATATATAAATATATATTAGTATTACACAAACATATTGGTATTTACAAACATGATATAAAAGTGAAAATAGCAAATAGCAAATGTGTAAATGGACCCTTTCCCGAAATGTCTATGTGTCACATGGTGCAAAGCCGACAGTCTTAAAGGGGTGGTTCATCTTTAAGTTAACTTTTAATATGTTATAGAATGGCTCGTTCTAAGCAACTTTTCTAGTGGTCTAAAAAACAAATGCTCTGTAAGGGTAGGGACACACTGGGCGATTTGGGGAGATTTAGTCGCCTGGCGACTAATCGCCGCGACTTTCCACGACCAATCTTCCCCGAATGCCTCCCCTCACTCTGCGCCTGGATAAAATGAAAAATCGCCTGCGCTAATCACACGCGGCGATTTGTTTTCCGAAGTCGCCCGAAGTTTCCTCCTGAGGCAACTTCGGGCGATTTCGGAAAACGAATCGCCGTGTGTGATTAGCGCCGGCGACTTTTCATTTTATCCAGGCGCAGAGTGAGGGGAGGCATTCGGGGAGAAAAGTCGCTGCGATTAGTCGCCAGGCGACTAAATCTCCCCAAATCGCCCAGTGTGTCCCTACCCTTAGGCTACAAATGTATGTTGTTGCTACTTGTTATTACTCATCTTTTTATTCAGGCCTCTCCTATTCATATTCCAGTCTCTTATTCAAATTAATACATGGTTGCTATGGTAATTTGGACCCTAGCAACCAAATTACTGAAATTGCAAACTGGAGAGCTGCTGAATAAAAAGCTAAATAACTCAAAACCACAAATAATAAAAACCAACTGCAAATCGTCTCAGAATATCACTCTCTACATCAGTGCTGTCCAACTTCTGTGGTACCGAGGGCCTAAATTTTACTGGCCTATATGGTGGAGGGCCGATAATAGAAGTCGTTGTTGGCCACTCCACTTTTAAACCACACCCACTGTAAACCACAACCAATTACCACAAGAACTTTTAAGATCATATCCACATTAACGGTGGTAACACACCAAAAAACCAAATGGTTGGTGCTCACTGCAGGGAAATCCCTTATCACTCATATGTGAAAAATGTAAGTCATGGTAAAACATACCCTTAAATCCATTTGCCTCCTCCTCCCCTGTCGATAATACAGAAACCCCCTACCACATGATAAAACACCTTAGGGGCCCTTAACAACAATTTCCAAATGCAGAGAATGGCACACACAAGCAGCACTGGGCAAGCAGAGAATGACACACACAAGCAGCACTGGGCAAGCAGAGAATGACACACACAAACAACACTGGGCAAGCAGAGAATGGCACACACAAGCAGCACTAGGCAAGCAGAGACGGGCACACACAAGCAGCACTGGGCCAGCAGAGAATGGCACACACAAGCAGCACTGGGCAAGCAGAGAATGGCACACACAAGCAGCACTGGGCAAGCAGAGAATGGCACACACAAGCAGCACTGGGCAAGAAGAGAATGGCACACACAAGCAGCACTGGGCAAGCAGAGAATGGCACACACAAGCAGCACTGGGCAAGCAGAGAATGGCACACACAAGCAGTACTGGGCAAGCAGAGAAAGGCACACACAGGGAGGGAAGGCAGAACAGAGCAGGAGACAAGGAAAGCTATCATTCTAAATTGTACTACATACAGTGACACAGTGCTGGTGCCCCATTAGCATTTTCAATAAGGTGTGAACAGGTGAACAATGTGGGCAGTTTCAGTCTGGGTCTCAAGTGCGAACAGTACAGGCCTTTAGGATATAAACAATAGAGGTGTCACAAGTGTGAACAATACAGGGGCATCACAGGTGTGAACAATACAGTGAGTTAGAGTCTGAATTTGAGGTTTAAACAATGCAGGGGCCAGTTAATCTCTGTAGTGATACCTTTTAAATTTTACATTTGGTAAGAAGACACAGAATGTGGGGGGCGGCCCGTGGGCCGCCAGTTGGACAGCCCTGCTCTACATCATACTAAAAGTGACAGCTATCTGCACAAAACTGCATTTACATGTCAACTGAATTAAAGGGGTTGAAAACAAAAAATGTTGCATAACTACAGAAAATCTATGCAACCTTCCACTATACTGTATATATTCCATGCAATGTTTGGTGATCTTCTGTTGGTGAACAGAGAGGGAAAATTCTGGTGCAAAATTGCATACTTTTTGCACTTCCACACCAAATCTTGACTCATCTGTATACGAAGAGGCCAATGCCATGATTACGTATCGTTTAGATATGAAACGCGTCAGGATGTAATGGTTTTAACTAGTTGAAAAAAAAGGTTGAATTTTACCTAAAGACAGTTCTCCGGAGTGCTTGCCAATCTTCTTCATATCCAATTCCATGCTTGTCAAAGCACAGAGAATTTGGTCTGAAGAAAGCAGATTAATGTTTTCATCGATTGTTGTAGCATAGATACGCTAGCGGAGAAAACGCATGTGACATGATCCTAAGTATTCTGCTTAAAAGAGAACCAAACCCTTTATGTTACAAACCCCTACCCTACATAGACTCCATCCCTGCTCCCCCACCCCCAGCCTAGGTGGTACCATTGGTAAATGCCCCTAACTCTTTACTTACCCTTCGTTGCAGATTTAGTGCATCAAAGTAATCTTCGTGAAGTAAGCGCTGTACCAGCGCATGTGCAGTTGGAGGAGTCTGCTGGCTTTTTAACAACTTCGCATGCGCCAAAAGTCACGGAAATTGCCAAAGCATCGGAAGAAGACCAGATGATTACTGAAGAGAAGATGGGGCCCGTGAACTCTGATGCGCTGAATCTGCAACGAGGGGTAAGTAAAGTGTTAGGGGCATTTACTGAGGGTAACACATAGGCTGGGGGGGAGCAGGGAGGTAGAGGATTTTAATATAAAGGGTTTGCTTCTCCTTTAACTGAATCCAGAGGTGTTCCTTGCCCCACCTTGATCCTTGGCGCTAACCTTTTCAGTGCCAGAGTGGGTCCAGGGGGATCCACATTGCCAGTGCAAAGAGCGCAATTTTGCTCTCAACACTAGAATTTCCATCTTGAAACCCTGAAAGTCAGTTTCCAGGAGCAGCTTTTTGCCACCCCCCAGTAACTTGTGGGGTGCTGTCATCTGAGGCTAGTTTCTAAACCTACCTAATTGGCGCATAGCTCCTGACTGAATCCAAATCTTGAAAAAGCTCATTTTGGATTCAGTACAATCCAATTTGTAACTGCAAGCTACTCCCTTATTAAAGTGCATTATCAAAATATTGTATGGATAGTAATGGGGAAGGGTGGTGTTTCTACTCCTTACAAAAAGGACAAGGCAAAAGCTGGCCATACAGCTAAACTGTTCTTTGCAAAGGTTGCTAAACAAAGAGATCTTGGCCTGATTAGACCCACCCGCTAGGTCTCAAGGACAACGATCAGATAATATTTCAAGCCTACAGAGACCAATTGGGGAAATGGGTTTTGAAGCCTGTCCCAATATGCTTGGTCCTGTTTTTGCATAAAAATATAATCCAATTCTAAGCAACTTTTAAATATATATTACAGTTAATTAAATATCCATGGCATATCCCCAGTTTACAAAAGTCACCTTAAAAACAAAAAGAGCAAGGAACATTGTAAATCTTGTAAATTGTTACTAAAATTTATATTTTAGTCACTGGTTAGAGCTCATAACCCCAATTCATCAAAGACAAAAATGTATGATGAATATTTACATATCTATTGCTCAGCTGAATCAGTTGGAAACATTTTTCGTACTTGGGAAAGATAATGACAAGATCCACAGATGGAGACAGAATTAATGGCTCCCATATATTATTTCCATGCAGCCATCTTACTTGGATGTGGAGGAGATTGTGATTGGATAACAGGCTTTTATTTTGTGATTACGATACTTAGGAACACAACATTCCTTAGATAGACATTTAAGGAGGTGAACACCCAAATATAAAGATTCTGCTACGGAAGATAATCTAATTCTAAGCAACTTTCCAACTTTATTTGCAAATTTGTCAAAAAGAATGGTCTGTCCTTTGTATTCACTCCATTGCTGGTCCTGAGCACATGTACCCATAAAAAAATGTGGTACAGGAATGGGATACGCTACATACACTTATTGACATTAAAGCTGAGTTTCAGGTTTATTCAGATAAGAAAGCAGGTATTCTTCAAATATCTCAACCTCAGTGGCCTGGTTATGTGCGGGTGACCCAAAACTGCGGTACCACAGATTAAGGGGGTTTGGGTTAAAATCTGGGTGCGGATTAAATGAAAACGATACCCCTCAAACAATGCAGGTCTCTATAAAAAAATATTGCTCATATGTAAAACCCTGCTTCATGTAAATAAACCATTTTCATAATAATATGCTTTTTTAGAAGTACGTGCCATTGGGTAATCCTAAATAGAAAACTGCCATTTAAAAAAAATAAGGGCAGGCCGTGGGATCGTATAATTTACGGTGCACACAAACACACCAAACAAACCATACATGTTAGGTCACATGAGCCAATTAACAGACAGAGTTGTGTCTTTTGCTTCCACACTTCTTCCTGTTACAGTTAGAGTTGTAGTATTTCTGGTCAGGTGATCTCAAGATGGTGGATCAAGGCAAGAGATGTAAAAGGGCAACATTTACTTAAATATATATTCCAGTTTTATAAAATTCTTTAATACGCCACTTAGTTTGATATAATCTGTTGCTCAATTATTAATTTTAGGGGTATAGTTTTCCTTTAAGTTTGGGTGCAGGCTGGAGAAGTACATCTCCTCTGCTCAAGTTTTTCCAGACCCGCACATAACTACATGCCAGCCTCATTTCAAAGCTCTCTGGGGTCCAACTGCTCTATCACTACACCTGGATTTGGCAAGTTCCTCTCACCTTTGCCTGGGAGCCCATTATCAGACACACTGATGGATCCCCTGTGAACAGGGTAAGGCAGTACTTGAAAGAAGTTTGCATATGCTCCCCAAGCCTGTTTGGGTTTCCAATATCTTCCCACACTCCATTCGAATACAGGCAGGTTAATTAGCTCCTGATGAAACTGACTAGTGTGTGTAGGTATTATCTGAATGAGATCTCAGTTTTCAAACTCCGCTAAGAGGCTGTGCATGATGAACAATTTCTTTAAATGGCAGAGCAAAACTTTTAGAGCTACATAAATAAACGCTAATAATTAGACCAGGATGCGCTACAACACTTAAAGGGGCTGCGCAATTTGTCAATATAAACGAGTGAGAATAGGAAATGACCGGCCCTTTCTATAGTGTAAATGTTTATTTCCAGTTCAAAGATGTAGGAGAGGCACGGCGAGAAAGCAAAACACAGATATGCAGATGGATAGAGAGAAATGCTAATTAGACACACACTGAAGCAGATAGAGCACAAAGCCACAGATCCATCAAGTGACAAATGGATATAAATGGGCAGGAAGGCAGCTTTGTGAGCAGAGAAAGGATGCACAAGCATATAGATAAATGTGCCGGGACAGGTGAAGCACTTTCTCCCAATACGCCAGTAAATACATAGTTACTCTCCGGTTCTTCCTTTTGTCCTCCTGTCAATCAGTCACATATTGTCACGCTTGGTCCCTAGAGAGGCAGCTGCACAAGTGCCCCAGCTTGTGGCAGGTGCTGGGTGATAATGTAGCACCAGTGTTATCCCACAAGAGGGAATTCACTCTGAATGTGCCCTGCAGCAACCGAGGCGATGAATCCATGCCAGTCCCCAAGTGTCAATGCATCTAATCAGCTGCAGACGGTTTGCGTCAGAAAGATTTATGGAAGCAGTTAGCGGGCAGGCATGGAGAACAGTTATACAGAACTTGGTTTAGGGGCAGTTAAGAGTGGGGACAGAGGAGAACCATTATCTAGGGAGCTGGAAGATACTCAGGTTATAGAGTTTGCCCCTTGGTAAGAAAGTGCCCTGGCTAAAACGATAATTCTAAAATAATGCAATTTCCACAGACCCCACAGATTTCTGAATCTTCTGGAAATGAAATTAATATTGAAGGGTTTGTTCACCTTTAAATAACTTTTACTATGATGTAAAGAGTGATATTCTGAGACAATGTGCAACTGGATTTCATTTTTCATTATTTCTTTTTTTTGAGTTATTCAGCTTTTTATTCAGCAGCTATTCAGGGTCCTAATTACCCTAGCAACCATGCATTGATTTCAATAAGGGACTGGAATATGAAATATGACTAGGAGAGACCTGAATAGAAAGCGGAGTAATAAAAAGTAGGAATAACAATACATTTGATACAGGGCATTTTTTTTTAGATGGGGTCAGTGACCCCGTACCTCCCAATATTCTGGAAACGGAAAGAAGGCTGCGCGAAGAGCGACAAAATTCTTTGAACATGCCCCTTTTTGCGGCCACATACCCTAATTACCATGCCCATTTTGCAAAATTTGCCAGGTTATGAAAGTTTGAACACATTTCAGTAGTTTTTATATTTTATTACAGTTTTGCTACTGAAGGTGAATTGCTGTTACTGTTACAAATGTATCTTAAGTATCTACTCTGGGCTCTCTGCCAAGAGCCAATTAAGTTAGAAACATTGTATCTTTTTTTGGCTGTTCAGTGCAGAGAAATCAGGACTGGTACAATCGTGGGACTGTGGGGTTGAGCTGTCAAAAGAGGGACTGTCCCGCTCAAAACAGGACAGTTGGGAGGTATGGTGACCACCATTTGAAAGCTGGAAAGAAGAAGTCAGTAGAAGAAGGCAATGCAAATACTATAAAACAAAATAAATAACGAAGACCAATTGAAAAGTTGCTTAGAATTTACCATTCTGTAACATACTAATAGTTAATGTAAAGTTGAACCACCCCTTTAGTGATTTATAAATGACACAAGTGGGCCCTCCACTTTCTTGCCCCTACTCCATGGTCTGTTGCCCCAACTGTTACACCTCTGGGTGTAGACAATGAACAATGATCGTAATTATTTGAGCCACTACAATTCACTAGATGGACATCTTCTACTTTGTAAAATGATCTGAACACCAGGCCTGGACAGGGAGTTAAAATAGGCCCTGCCATTCCAAGTACATAGAGGCCCAAACAGCCCCCTACCAGCCCAAAACAGCCTCCTACCAGCCCACTATATGGTAACTTTCTATGGAACCATACAGCAGCCCCTCTGGCATTTGCCAGAACCCACAGATTGCCAGTCTAGGCCTGCTGAACACTATATATTGTATAATATTGTATAGAATAATAAAGGCCCAGTATATGTCATTTACACACACAAGCAGCGTCGGACTGGGAAGGCGGGGGACCGGGGAAAAATACGGTGGGCCCCAAGCCCTTGTGCACCTCGCTGGCCCAGACCCGCTCTAAGCAGCCGTTGCTCATGATCCCCCCATGAACGATCGCGTAAAAAAAAATTCGGCTAACAAGGGCGAAAGGGCTTTGTTTTGCCACTGGTTAAGTACCCTGCTCAATATAGAAAGTTACAAGTTGTGGACTGAGCTTTAATATTGCTTTTCCGCTGCTGAGGCTTTTCAATGAACTACAGTCATAAAACTGCTTAAGAAAATCCTCGGCAATTAAGAAGAGCTTAGATAAATACCAAATGTTGATTTAGTTGGTGAATGACAGTGCGGGCCTGTAGCTCTACCATAATGGGCACGTCAGAAGCTGCCAAAAGTATCTTTTTTTTTTTTAGTAGTAAGGATACGGAAAGGGGCTCTTCACACATTTATTGGCTTCAGGCTTCCTTGTATTTGTTTTACATTTGACACTTTCCCCCACATAAATAGCCTTCTCTTCTACTGGGAATTTTATTTGGTCAGGGGATGAACAGGGACATTCCACAAATGCAGTTTAATCCATATCTCACACAGTCAGTGCCGGTACTAAATATCACCCTTTACCAAGTTATCACAATGTCTGACTGTTAAAGGGAAAATATATCTTATTTAGGAGTGCAGCATATTTCCAGTTTTATGAACACAATATATAATGAAAAATAGTGAATTATAGCGGAAAATAAATGGGCACAGGCTAATGAATGCTAGAGAGGGTTTATTCAAGCAGAGTTTAGACCAAGACTAGTAACTCATAGCAACCCATCAGAAGGAGACCTTTACTGGTGACTTGGTTGCTATGGGTTACTAGCTCTGGCGCAAACTTTTGGCTTATTTCAGATCAGGACTCAGGATCTGCATTTGTATTGGAAGCTGCTATTTTTGCTTTATCTTGTTAATGGTTGTTAGGTTCTACAGTTATATATTGATAGATATAGATGTATGCCTCCGGGCACATTTGCTTTTGGTTACCAGTATCACTGACCCTAGCAACCAGACGATGAATTAAGTGCAATGGGAAATATATGGATGCTGTGGTTTTGTTATCAACAATGAAGCAACGTCTTTAACAGGCGCCTGCTAGTTTGAGTCCACCACAATTTGCCTGCCGTGCACTAAGATGGAGTCAAACTAAGAGCAAGTCATTTAAAAAGGTTAAGTTAACGAGCCACGCAACTAATTTAATTTTCAGAATGTGTCAACATTACCAGATATACCCCATCAGACCCTAATACATGAGATAAAAGTATAACCAATCCATACAGCCTTATATTCTGTGTACACATATTGCAGAGGGAAATCATAGTACAGGTTCCAATAAAGATTAATTATATATCAGTTTACAGTAAAGTACAAGGCAATGGTTTTTTTTTAATACAGAGAAAAAAATAAATCAATTTTAAAAATTTTGAATAATTGAATAAAATGGAGTCTATGGGGCAGATTTACTAAAGGGCAAAGTGGGCTTTACTAGTGAAAATTCCCCCCAAAAAAACAATACGCAAGGACATCGCCAATTTACTAAAAGGCGAAGCAAAGTAATAAATAGCGAAAAAGCTCAGTGGTAGTAAGATTTTGCACCATTTTGCCAGGTGAACTATCGATACTCCTCAAATTTATCAAAGTGTGAACTTTCCATTCCTTACCCTTTTCGCAAATTGATAAGATGAAGCTATATGCCCAACATTATGTCAGTGAGAAATGTCTGCGCTGACTAATTTTCACTGGCAAACGTTGCAGCCATTCATCTGCTGAGACAAAACTTCTTAATAAATACACATATTCGCTGTTAGTTAACATCTGACAAAGTTGCGCAAAGTGTGGTGGAGCCTTCGGAGGCGAAAATTCGTCAATTATGCCCTTGTGGGAGATGGCCTTTTCATTATTTGGAAATGTCTTGATAACTTGTTTCCGGATATCGGATTCCATACCTGTATTTGCTTATGAGCATTAGGTGTGCTTTTCTGCTAAGGATTACTGGTCATATCTCAACTGGGGCAATAAATTCCTTGCTAAATACTAAAATGTTCTTTGCAAATTATCTGCTATGACTGGGGTTGCCACCTTTTCTGGAAAAAAATACCTGCCTTCCAATATATTTATCTTTTTTCCTTATTAATAACATTGGGATCAACCATTATTTTTACCGGACAGGCCGGTAAAATACTGGCTAGGTGGTAACCCTAGCTATGACCTAAAAGTGTAATCTTAATTGGTGAAAGAATAAACATGTATGTATACAACAACTGACACCCAAAGTAAACACAGCAGCAGAGCAGAAGACCTACTTATATATGGGGGTCATTTTTAAAAATCTGAATATTTCTTTTTATTTCATTAAAAAAAAAGTCAGACCAAACTAGAATCCACAATTTGACCTTATTTTTTATTAAAAAAAAACACAATTTAATCGAATTGTGATTTTTTTTCCAGAATTGCTTGATTTTTTGGGTGCTTTTTCCCCCCCAAAAAAACAGAATTTTTCAGATTTTTACCTGAAAAAGCGAAAAATAGTTGGATTTTTGGGCTAATTCCACCGTAGACCACAGAAACTTCCAAATAGGATTGGGACATCCCCCATTGACTTATATACAATCTTGGCAGGTCTGAGATGGTGGATTTTTGGATTCCAACTTTTTCGATCCTCGGGTTATAAAAAATCTTGAAAAATGTAACTGGTGAGCTGCCAGGAAGGATTCTCTTTTCTCTCGCTGCCAATAAGACTAACAAATACTTATCGTGTTCAAAAGGATTTAAATTGATCCTTTGAATGACGCCAGCAAATACACAGAAGAAATTATCAGATGTCGTCTCTGCAGGGAAACTCGCTCCGAGCTACAACCTCCTGGTGGTTGAGAAGTAGCAATATACTTCCTAAGTCTATGCAAAACAGACGCACCCTGCAGTCTCAACTACACCAGCCTTGTTTGGGCCTGCTCTTTGTGCATTACCTGTTTATTTGCATTACGGGAGATGTGCTTCCATGTGCTTCTATATTCTGGTACATGCTTAACGGCACACACCAGGAATCATTCCACATTAATGTTGGCATGTAGTTTACATCTATCAGATAATCAGCCCCTACTTAACATATCAGCCATGCATAGAATTCTCTATACTGCCCTGGAAAAAGGAATAAGGTAAAGGAAAACATAAAGTGAGCTAAACAACATTATCTCAATAGTTGTGAACCAGCAAATTATGAAAATTCAGTTCTACTCTCCTGTGTTTAGAGGTGTATTTGTCTAATGCAATACTAGTCAGCTCATTTATGAATATCCAATGCTTTTGTTTTCTACCTTGTAGGTGACTGTTCAAATCAAAATGCGGATTGGCCGCTATGGGAAACATCACAAGCAATTTGCTTTCTCCAACTGCACAACGCAGACAGTGAGGCCAACAACCAATTTAGTTTCTGTTGCATTCTAAGGATTCTAAAAGAATCCCTTTACTGGGAAGGAGGGTACTTTATATCTACTTTAGGTTCCCTGTTCTGTACAATACCCTCTATATGTTTTATACAAGGACCTTTGTCATTTCAATAGGCCATTTACTTTGGTTTTTTCTACAAATGTTCCTTAAAATAACGTCTGTTGCATTCTTAGATTTATCATATACTTTTTTTGAGTGCTCCCTAATATTCCAACCATAAATCATCCATGTATAAATGCACTTTTTGCCATTAAAGTTTACTCATTAAAAGCATCATGCTTATGCAGCTTTTTGCTCCCTCTGATCTGCTGGCTAAGCCAGTAAAATACTTGTTTTTGGAACTTTGCTTTCTGAGAAGAGGTTAATGCTCTTGTGCAAAACAGAGAGATATCTTGCAAAAGATCTAAGGGGTCATTCAGCTGGGCTGGGAATGGCCTCACTATGTGGGTCAACCTTTGAAGTGGCTTTGAGGTTAACACAACCAAACCCTTCAGATTAAACAATGAGACATTAAGAAGAGAAGCACAGGGCACAAATACCACCTAGGGCACATCTAGGTTGGTGTAATTACTGCCTCATGGAGAAAGAATTTTGGTTAATGTCACTGAAGCAACATTTGTGGGATTTCGCAATTTATCTCTTTCCAGTGGTCCCACAGACTTGCTAGTGAGAGGTGGCACTGGGTGACCAAGGAAGTTAATATCCACGAAATACATGTCTAGAGAAATTTATCAGGGCTCACTTTCGTACAAGTCATTAATCGGGAAGCTAGAACTGGGGTAATGGCTCAGACAGCAGCAAACCACTGTGAACGACTTAACTGGATTAATGCGTGTGTGTTTCTCAACTTTGTCTACATGGTTATGGAGAGTCTTGCCTTATCTACTGCATTGTAAAAGACCCCATATACAGCAGTGTAGGCCTGGTGCTGCCCTATGGACCAAACCTCAATCCTCCATTCCCAATGAAGCATGCAAAGTACCAGAATACAGTCTGCAAAGGCGCCAATCACAAACAGAGGGATAACCCCTTCCTCGCCCACCAGATTTAGCCAAAAGTGTCAGGGGACAGACCAGAGGAAATTTTTTGGGAAACAAAATGTATGCAGACAGGAGTAAATTAATTGGTGACCACAATGGCATGATTCCCCTTGCTTAGAAATATGTTGCATACTTATCTCTGATATCTGTAATATTCAAAATCCAATTTTGCCTGATTTTGTATATCAAGATACTGTGCTTTTGTTGGCTTTGTTTCAACTTGTTTTTCTAAATTCTCTCAAATTCTATTGGGCTGAGCCATACAGGACAGCATTCCACTGGTAAATAACAGCAGACTTTGAGCCAAAGAACAGATACCCAATGGATTAGGACACAAGCGAATGTCTCAAAAGACACATACAATTTAAGCTGAAGACATGGACAAATAGTTACTGTCAGAGCAAGCGACTAAACTGCCCCTAACTGACTAAACAATGTCTTCACGGCCAGCACAAACAATCCATGCCAAGGCTACTGCTTCCTCGCTCCAACTATCAGCAGAAAAGTAGTACTTGAGCTGCCACTGGCTAAACGTGATTGCCCACGTATCATTACCACATATTCACACAAAAGTCCACAATTACGTAGGATAATTCAGAAGTATTGGAGTATTTTGGGCCAGGACCCTAAATTGAAAGGTATTTTGCCCACACAACCCAATTTTGCTTATAAGAGGGGACCCAGTCTTGGATCTATTCTGTCTCCTAGTCTCTTTACGGATACTGATGTTTCTGGATCCACACACTGGTTAACAACTAAAGGCTACTACAGATGTGACGGAACACGTTGCGGTGCTTGTTGCTATATGAGGCGAACAAAAACTTTTAAAGGCAGACGAGATCCTAAATTATATAATATCCAGTTTTATGCTAATTGTGGTACCAGGAACATTGTTTATCTAATTACCTGTGTGTGTGGTCTCCAGTATGTTGGTAAAACAACTAGACCTTTTAGGAAGCGCCTTTCGGAACATCTGGGCTGCGTAGCACGGCGTGATTGCAGTTCTGCAGTGGCCAAACATCTGATAGAGTCTCATAATAGTGCCCTGTGTGTACATGCCCAGATTATAGATAGAGTGATGTTTGGGGTACGCAAGGGTAATTTGGATTTACCACTTCTCAGAAAAGAAGCAATGTGGATATATAGGTTGGGCACTGTTTCTCCAAATGGGCTGAACAGGGAGTGGGAGTTAAATTGCTTCATTGACCGTTAATTTTCTCCTTTTCCGTTTTTGGATCTTTTCTTTTACTTCCCTTTCACATGTATGCATCCATTTATATATTTTTATATTTAAATATATAAATATATATATATATATATATATATTTATATAAGAAATTTCTTTGCATATCTGTTTTTTGCATATATGTGTATACATTTTGTATATATTTTTGTCTTGTTTTTTCTATTTTTGAATAATGATTTTTCTAATTTTTTCATTTTTGTTATTTTTTTTTTTGATTTTTCAGATTTTTCTAAGTTTGTCAATATTTACTATGTAGATCCAATGTGGTATATTGTTATTTTGTTATTCTAGTATTATTTGATGTACTTGTTTGATCTATATTTATACTGAAGTGGACTGCTTAAAGAGTTTACATTTTTGATATATGATATATTTTCCCATTTAGTGCAAATGCACGTTACATGATTTTTTATTCAGGTGTTTCTGTTTGATTTTAATGATACGTGTTATTTTAGTGTGAGCCCGACAGAGGGCACTCATGCTTCTGATGAAGTGACACAATGGTCACGAAACGCGTCGAGCGCACATCCCCTGCCCGCTGGTGATTTTAATCCATGTCCAATAAAGCATTTACAGTTTTAAACGTTGGTTTCCGCTTGTCAACTGATCCGGTGGCGTCCGTCTTTGAATTTTGTGAGTTGCTGTTTGCCGCGGCCAGAGCGGTTCCTTAGGACACACCGACATGCAGATTCCCCACTAATTGTAACTGCTCCTGTGAACTCTCTATTGAGCTGCCACTGGGAAGTCGCCCAGTCTGATATTAAGTCATAAGGTAGATTCCTGCAGTCGGTCGGGTACATGCGGGCAAAAAAAAGTGGGTACCCTGCAGAATGAGGGTAGGTTTTTTAGGTCCGGGTAAAGATGCGGGTCTGCGGGTCCAAAATTTCTTATTTTATATTGTCTTTATTTTAGTCCTTTTAAATTTTTACAAAACGTGGTTCTGTCCCTGCCCATGATGACATCACTTCCGGTTTGCAGCAACAACACTTCCTGTTTGATGCAGGTTGTGGGTCAGGTTGTGGATAAGCCAGTTGCAGGGTCCGGTAGCGGATCAAAGTGGGTAAATATGCAGGTTGTGGTTCGGGTTGCTGGTTCGGGTCGGGTCCAGGTCTTAGAAATTGGTTCCGCGTAGGACTGTATCTTAAGGCCCACTTATACTTTAGTAGTATAAAAAGAAACCCTGCTATGAAAGCTCAATGGTCATACAATGGCATAATTGCTCTAAATTTGTGAAGCATACATTCTGGAATCCAAGAGTACAGGGTCGGACTGAGCTGGCAGGACGCCAGGAATAAACCCGGTGGGCCCCCGGCTTTAGTGGGCTCAGCCAGCCCAGATCTGCCACCTGGACTTCTGCCTCAGGGCCCCCCTCTAGACCCTGAGGGCTATTGCCGGCTGGCAACCAAGTGCGCACTCGCCCATGCGCGTCAGCACAGCTTTTTGCAGGGCCAAACAGTGCGTGCACTGACGCGAGTGCGCGCACGAGCGTGGGTGGGGGGTTGCAGGACAGGAGGCAGTAAGGCAGCAGCCCTCAGAGTCCAGAGGGGGGGGTCCTGAGGCAGAAGTCAGACCCTGCCAGAGTATGGCTGAGATTTTAATGGAAGGAAGCAAAGAAAGTCACATGACAACTTGTGATCATTGAATAAGGGGTATTTCACCTTAAAATGCACTTTCAACATGATGTATAAAGCAGTATTTGACTATTTAGTAGTCTAAATAAATAGTATATTTGGCTCTGCAACTCTCAGCCTTGGAATTTCAACTCATATTTAGTTGTTAAGGCTCTATTAACCTAGCAACTAGGTAGTAGCATGAAAGTCAGTATAGCACCCCCTTTACAGGTCTGTTGTGTGTAAGAGGTCAAATGCTAATTATATTAGAAAGAAATAGCAGAAAATAAACTGTTTTCCTGACACATGCTTACAGTATAAAGCAGCAGGCGCCGTGCAGGGCCAGGCCAACTGGGTATCTCAGGGCATGTGCCTCTTCTGCCTACCCCTAGTTCCGGTCCTGAGCAGGCTTCTACAAAGAACACATGGCAACCATCAGAAATCATGGATCCAGCGGCACTGTGCCAACTTGCATCACATGACTGCTCCTGAACGGGTTCCCAGGGGCGGCAAAATAACTCTTTTTGTAACTTTAAGAGACAAATTTCACTGTGCCAACTTGCATCACACGACTGCTGCCGAACGAGTTCCCAGGGCGGCAAAATAACTCTTTTTGTAACTTTAAGAGCCAAATTTCTGGTTTTTAAACTGTAAATTTGTCTTCTAAGGCAGAAAAAACTATTGTGCTCTCTGTGTGGCCACCTCCTGGACCCCCTCCACCACAAGAAAGGTAAGTGCAGGAAATGCCTCAGAGGGCAGAATTGCCCCTGCATGGATCCATCCCTAGCTGGAGTAAGCCTTAACAACTAAGTGAGGCATCCAACTTAAAAGACCATGCTTGAGCCCCCAATATGTTACACCTAAACACACACCAAGCTATCCAAAGCACCACCCATTCAACTGCCCTTGACACAGCCCCACTAGTGCCCGACTCCCACCAAACTGGTGCATAAACTATAGTCTATAAGTAGGTACCAATCAGATAAAAGAGGAGTACACTGCCCCCAGCTCCATCACCAGGGGCAGCTTACTCTTATGCACTAAAAAGGGATAAATTAAATGTGTTCCTTAAAGGGTACACATTTTTGGAAACAGTTCATACCATTTCAACCCTTCTAACACAACGTGAGAATGCTTATTATATGTTGGTGCTTCGTTGCCTTTATTCAGTAATGAGTTTGAGGATACTGTTGAGGATAGTGAGTTTGAGGATGAGTTGAGGATAGTGTATTGTGAGAAGCAAAGATTGATTGTTTAATACATCAAACAAGGCATTTATGCTACTGGCTCAGAAAGGGTTAAGCTCCTACATTCCTCCAAAAGGGACCTCCATAGAATTTAAATCTTTGTTTGTTTGCAAAGCCAAATTTAATTACAGTGGATTCTCTGGACATTCCACACCTATAAAAACACAATACACCACTTATGTTTGTTTTTCCTTAATAATAATAATTTCTACCTTTTTTACAAAGTGTTTGTGTATCAACCACTGATTTAATACAGTATTTTACAGATTAATCCCTGATTAAGCCCTGCAATTATATTGTTTTAAACAAGTCTAATGACTACCTATGTACTAGATATTTTGTTTTACAATGGTTTACATCATGTTTTGTAAAATGGTAGTTTAAATAGCTAAAGATGTGGTCCTTGCATTAAGGAACAAATCATTTCAAATTTAATTAGGGCCAATACAAATGGAGAACAGGAAATTATTCAACATTTTAACAAGTCACTAAGAATAAGTAGTTAAAGGACATGTAAAGCCTACATATTCCTACCATGTATAGAAGTTGTTACCATTTCCACAACATTTGGGGGGAGGTCAGCGAATGCTTTGCCTAACACTCTCCTTTGGAGGACCTCGGGCCTGATGTGGCTCCTTTTCTGCTCATACTTCTTTGAATGATATCACTTTATATCCATTAGTCCAACATATCCAATAAAGCATGCCATACAATAGTTAGGCTATATAAAATTATTGCTTTATGCATACACTCTCAATACATATACTGTAGTATTACTACAGATGTTGGAACCAATACTGCAGTACAAAATAAATATATACAGTTTTGGGGGGCAGATTAAATAAGGTTTGAATGGTAAATTATAATTTGAATTTTCGAGTTTGTATTTTGGTCAAAACTCGTAATTTCGCCACCTAAAACCTGCCAAGTTCATGTAGAAATCAATGGCAGAGGTTTTTTGACCCATTTGAAGAAGTTAATAGCCTTCCTGACATTCAATTTTTTTCCGGCAAAAAACGCAGTTTGAATTATGTTCAAATTTTCGGGTCTGTAACATTCATTTGAATTTTAGTGGTTCGAGTTTTTTCATAATTAAGCTACCATTTTGAGATGTGAGTACATTCGAGTTTATTAGCATAAAAAAAAACTAAAGAATCTAAAATTCGATCTTTGATAAATAACCCCCTAAGTGCAACATGTTAAGGGACACAGGAGGGAAGAAAGATTCAATATAGCAACCAGGCACTGGTTTGAATGAGAGACTATAAAAGAACCGGTCCTGAACAGAAGGATGAAAAGTTAAAATAATACGACTGTAACCTCACAAAAAATTGTTTTTTGACGATAGGCTCAGTGGCTCCCATTTAAAAGCTGGAAAGCGGGAAAACATGTATAAAAAAAGAAGGAGCAATTAACAAGTTGCCAAGAACAGGAAATTTTCTAACATATTAAACATGAACATTAGTCCAGACTTATTTTGGACTTCTGATGACGGGGAAAGTACTTGGGACAAAAATGCAATGGAGACCTACAAAAACCAGGGTGTGGAACCTGAAACCCTGAAATTAAAAACACTTAAAATTAATTTTAAAAGGGAGAAGCCTTTATATTAAACAAAAATAATATATTTATACAACTCCATTATTAGAAGATTACTTTATGGAGCACCATGATTGCATTGTCTTGGTTTATTATATTTTTTCAAGTGCAGACATTAAAGCTGGCCATAGACGCAAAGATCTGATCGTACGAATCGAGGATTCGTACGATTTTCGGAACGTGCGTGGAGAGTTCCGACATTTTTCTTCCGGCGGAGATCGGTCGTTTGGTCGATCGGACAGGTTAGAAAATTGTCGGCTGCCGATAATATCTCTGCGTGTATTGCCCGATCGTACGATTTTCAGTGGGAGACTGTCACTAGCTTTGGTTGGACATAGATATCGTACGATTGCTGTCAGGGGCAGAACATTGCTGATCTGTTCTTTTACTAATCTGACTGGTAAGACTTTGGTCTGAATGGTTAGTGGTGGGTCGGGAGATGGGAAAGTCCGATCGCACGATGATTCCTACGATCGGATCTTTGCATCTATGGCCAGCTTAAAGGAGAACTAAACCCCCCCATAAGAAAAGCCCCTACCTACTACCCTTGATAGCCCCCCCCCACCCTGTTGCATTTCACGGCAAATATATGCGTCTGTGTAAGTACAGCCCTCTTCACAGTGTGTTTACTCCTCCACTGAATGGAAGAAAGCACAAGGCAGGGGAGCGCAGGAAAAACCGCCCGTGTTTAAGAGCCCTTATGTGCAGCCATGCATCGTGCATCTAAATGAATTGCTAATTAACCATGTAGGCTGTGGATTCTATATGTATTCAGTTTTAGGGTCCTTACACACAGGCGTTTTGAGCTGTACGCACACTGCAGGTAAAATGCAACATGCTGCGTCTAAACTTGTGTTCGGTGCTTACATGCGTCTGTGTGAGTACAGTCCCCTTGACAGTAATGGCGTGCGTTTACTCCTGCGCTCCCCTGCGGGCTGAACGCATGAAACCAGAACGCATGGGACCGCAGCTCAAAACGCCCATGTGTAAGGGCCCTTCAAGGGGTGAGTTGGCAACCTTATCTTTGGGTCCTCTTCCGTCCCTACGACACTTTTGGCGCATTGTGCAGTTACTACAGACTGGAAGATGATGCCTATGAGCTCCGCTGCGCTTACTCTGCACCGATACGTTAGAAATGTATTCGGGACACTTTCAGGGGTAATGAACTATGCGGGGGGAAGCAGGGAGGGGGGCCAGGGTAGCAAGTAGGGGCTTTTCTTATTGTGGGGGAGGTTAATTCTCCTTTAACACCTTAAAGTGAAAGGAATATGGAAAGGTGTGTATACCCCATAGCTTGGCATAGTGATTCAGGAACAAAGCTGATCATGTAGCAAAAATCAAAATATACCCGGAATACAAACTGACAATAACTGGATTGATGCAGATTGATAGCCTTTATACACATAAGGCTGATAAATATTATGTATAAAGTCTATCAATCTGCATCAATCCAGTAGTGGTATAAGATTATTGTCAGTTTGTATTCTGGGCATATTTTGATTTTTGCTACATGATCAGCTTTGTTCCTGAATCATTATGCCAAGCTTTGTGGTATACACATCTTTCCGTACTCCTTTCACTTTAACTCAATATCACTAGATAGAATGTATGAAAAATAAAAACGTATAATTTCATCGCCGTCACTGTCTCTTAGAGCCTTGGTCTCTTTGCCTGTGCAGGACCTGTACTTGGAGGATTTATTAGTAATATTACATGGGGTGATTTCCAATAATCTCATTGGTACAACATTATCACCCCACAGAGACAGCTGATTAACTGCTCTCCAATCAATACACCAGTAAAACCCACACAAGTAATCTCCTGTCACTCAATTATTTAGAAGAGCCTGGATTCCCAGATGGGTTGAGTTAAGTACCAATTTAACCTCCGGACTGCTGGGGCTGTAAAACTCAATTCTAGGTATGACTTGGAAGGGAAAATGATCTATCTTTAAAATAAGAAGACTAGTAGATCACATTATGTAGTGTAAAATCAGACGACTTAGCAGTTTATTTTGTTAAAAAAAACAGTGTTTTTGTAGTGCAGTGACTGCATAGTAGTTACTGTTTGCAGTAGTAGTAACTGTTTTTAGCTTCTGTTTATTCTTTATTTCAGTTTTTGAGCTATTAATGGTTTAGTAGTACATTTCTTCAACCTAACATTATTGACCCACTGCTTGAGTTGCCACCATTCCTGGAAAAGAATCAACGGCCTTCCTATACTTTTCTTTTTTCTCTATGAATAACATTGCCATCAACCATTGTTTTTACTAGCTATACCAGTAATGTAGCATCTTGGTGGCAACCCTGCCCACTGCAAACAACCCAACCCTGCTGTAAATCAGTAATACACTGCAAACAGCGGGCTCATGCTGGAATCAGCCAATTAGAACAGCTGAAATCTGCCAGTGACCCACAGCATGAGTGTGTTGATTGGTGTTTAAAAAATATATGTTAGGTTGAGGAAATCACAAATAAACTGTTAAAATCATAATCAACGAAAAAAAATAGTAATCTGTTTCAAAAAGAAGAATTTTATAATAGTGACAGTTTCCCTTTATCAATATCTTTCCGTTTTCATCAGAAGTCTTATTATAACAAAGATTAAATACAGGTATGTGATCCATTATCTGGAATATT
The DNA here is from genome assembly GCF_017654675.1 of Xenopus laevis. Lineage (NCBI taxonomy): Eukaryota > Metazoa > Chordata > Amphibia > Anura > Pipidae > Xenopus > Xenopus laevis. The sequence continues at coordinate 19,575,780 of NC_054385.1, read as the reverse complement.
ATTATGTTATCCAAAAAGCTCTTAATTACGGAAAGACCGTCTCCAATAGACACCAAATAATCAAATTTTTTTAAAAATTATTTGCTTTTTCTTTGTAATAATAAAACAGTACCTTGTATTTGATCCCAACTAAGATATAATTAATCCTTATTGGAAGCGAAACAGCCTATTGGGGTTAATTTAGTTTTACATCATTTCCTAGTAGACTTAAAGGGTTGGTTCACCTTTAATGTTATAGAATGGCCAGCGCTAAGCAACTTTTTGGTAACAATTGGTATTCATTGTTTATTTCTAATAGTTTTTGAATTATTTGCCTTCTTCTGCAGAATCTTTCCAGCTTTCAAATGGGGGTCACTGACTCCATCTAAAATCAAATGCTCTGTAAGGCTACAAATGTATTGTTATTACTACTTTTTATTGTTTATCGTTCTTTTTCTCTACTTTTTCTTTTTTTTCAGGCCTCTCCTATAAATATTCCAGTCTCTCACTCAAATAAATGCAAGGTTGCTAGCATATTGTGGACCCTAGCAACCAGACTGGTGAAATTGCAAACTGGAGAGCTGCTGAATGAAAAGTTAAATAACTCAAACAACACATATAATAAAAAATGAAAGCTGCAATTGCAAATTGTCTCAGAATATTACTTTCTATGTCATACTAAAAGTTAACTCAAGGGTGAGCAACCCCTTTAAGGTACGAAGATCCAAATTACGGAAAGATCCCAGGTCCTGAGCATTCTGGATAACAGGTACCATACCTGTACCTTAAAGTATACATGTATACATGTGTTCTTCAACTATTTCAATGTTTATAGGACAGCTACCCACTATTCGGCTATCCATTGTTTGTTTGAGGCATAAACAACTAAAATTGCCAATACCCCAGAAACCACTAAAGACAGAAACTTTAATGGAAAATGCTCAGAGCAGAAACCTTCATTCATGAGATATTTTTGATTGGATTTATACCCTGCTTGCTGAATATTACTGTATTACTGGCTGGCATTTATTTCTATGATGCAGTTAAATATGTGACCCAGTTTTGGGTTATTTCTGCTTTTTATCTGGCACGATCTGTTTTTCTCTGAATTGGATATTTTCAATATTCTAACACACTACACCAATAAAGGCTGCTGATTGCTATGGGTTGTTTGGTGAGGGCAGACTTTGTTGATGTTTCTACATTGTACCCTAAGTTAATGGGTATTAACATGGGAATTTCAAACATAGAAGAGTGTATTTGTTGCGTTCTAAAATGTTAATAATTATAATAATAATCACTGGGTTACTGCCATGAGTGTACAGAGGGAATTAAAAAAGCCTGTAAGTATACAGTAGATTCTGAGGAGGACAAAGCATGCCCAAATCATTATAAAGAGGGTCGAGTTATAAAGAAATGATAAATATGTTCAGATAATGCACTTGGTTGAAAGCACTATAAAAGGGAGCACTAAAAATCATTATTATGTAGAATATCTGGAGCAGAAAATGTTTGTGTCCCCCAAATCCTAACCTCGCCATCCAATGCATTGGGGCCAGCCCAAAAATACACATACCGTATATACTCGCGTATAAGCCGAGTTTTTCAGCACCCAAAATGTGCTGAAAAACTCGACCTCGGCTTATACGCGGGTCATACGCCAATCCCTCACCGGATCCCTCACCTCCCTCTCCCATAGCGCATCAGGACTCTGTGACTGACGATCGCCGCCCGGAGCAGGTCCAGGAGCTCCGGGCGGCGCGTCCTTCCCTGCCGGCGTCCTTCCAAAATGGCGGCGCCCATGGCCGCCACGTGGGTAGAGGCGCCGGCGCCGCTACCCACGTGGCGGCCATGGGCGCCGCCATTTTGGGAGCGACGCCGGCAGGTAAGGACGCGCCGCCCGGAGCTCCTGGACCTGCTCCGGGCGGCGATCGTCAGTCACAGAGTCCTGATGCGCTATGGGAGAGGGAGGTGAGGGATCCGATATTACGGGATTTGAATTTCTACGCTGGACCTTCCTTACGCCCGGATTTGCTTGCGGCCAGGTAGGCTTTACATTCGGTGCTTTCCTTCTATCTTGGCGCAGTCGCTCTTTATTCTCCCTCGCAGTGCAGGGGAGCCGGCATCGATCGCGTGTAAAAAAAACTTTCAGGAGAGATGGTTGGGAAGTAAAAATGGCTCCCCCGCCTCCCTCTAAGCCGCCTTGGGCCCGGTGGTGGAATGTTGTGTGTGCAGTTGAGTTGGTTGGGGGCTAGAAGTAAAGCCGGCACCCCCTGTCGCTACACATGACGGGGCCTGACACCTCCTGACGACGCCTTCTACTTACGGTAACTGGGGGAAGCAGCCACTCTGTATGGTTAGGGGTAGAGTCGCTGGGGAACATGCCTTCTACTGTTTCCCTGTGGCCCCTAACTTTTTGTCTTCCTACTGTCTACTACATACTGTACTATCCTGGCTAGCCCCATATCTATCATCTATCTATCTATCACTGCTGCTCTTAGCACCTGTATTTTATTTATATATGTGGCTATTGAGTGGATCTGTTGGGATGTTTGTTCCCTTTGTTATGAGATGGGTACGACTAGCTGCTGCCTGGCCAATCAATTACATTTTTTTTTAAACTTGTGCTTGTTTTTATGAATTAATGTTTTAAGCATCATGGCTTGATTTTTAACATTAAACCGACTGATATTTCTGAGACTTTTCTGAGTTGTGTCTAGGCTTATACGCGAGTCAATACGTTTTTCTGGGTTTCATAGGTAAAATTAGGTACCTCGGCTTATACGCGGGTCGGCTTATACACGAGTATATACGGTAATATTCTATAGCAATCACAGATTGACTGTGTTCCAGAACGTGCCCTTCCCCTCACCTCTGATAACCTGTCATTTGTGCAGCCCTGCTAGATCTTAGCACAGAAAACATTCCTGGGGGGAAAATATAAGATATCACAGAATAAGCAGATTTTGTATCTTCAAAAGTAAGACGTTCTTTTATCCTAATACAAGCCGTATTTTCTGTCATTTAAGAAATGTTTTGATTTATTCCTGGGGAAATCTGAACAGGACGTTCAAACGCATATTTATTTATCGTTACAAAGATATATTTTCTTCACATAGTTCTGGCCCAGTATATATATAAAAAAAACACTGGGCAGGTTAATAACATAATTTGCTGACACAGCAAATAAGTAGCTCTTTGATGCTGTTTAAATTTCAGAAGTTTTCCTTTTTTAACTAAGCAAAGAATCTTAGTATACATTGTTTTATAGAATACAGTGTGTAAAAAATAGGGACTGCAACAGCCTTTAGGCCAGGGGTGTCCAAAAGTTAGATTGGACTTTACCTTAAGGGCATGGGCACACGGGCAGATTCCGGTAGATTTAGTCGCCTGACGACTAATCACCTCTTCTTCGGGTCGATTATCTCCCTGAACTGCCTTCCCCCTGCCTTCCGCCTGCTATAATGAGAAAACGCCAATGGCACTAGCGGCACTTAGGAGTTGCCTCATGAGAAAACTTTGTGCGACTTCGGAAATCGAAGTGCCACGAGTGCATTGCCACAGGCGATTTTTCAATTTTTTTTCATGCTCGTGTGCCCCTGCCCTTAGCTGGTGATCAGTCAACAAACAGCTTGACTAAATTACCCTTCTGTTTGATTATTTTGATTCAGATATTTATTCTGTTAAAGCTACATAAGAAATAGTTATTTTTTTTAAATATAGCAATATAGATTCTCTTATAAATCAATTTGATATTTAAGTAATATTTTCCATGGAACAGAATGCTAACAGCGATATTGTGGATGTAGATCATAATGGGACAACATCGCTAAAAGAAGACCCCCTGTTACTAAAGTATGGGCACTCCTGCTTTAGGCTAATGCAGAGGTCCCCAATCTTGTTTACAAGTGAGCCACATTCAAATTTAAACAGAATTGGGGTGCAAAACAAGCATGAAACATGTTCTGGGAGATGCCAAATATGGTTATGATTAGCTATTTGGTAGCCCCTATGAGGACTGGCAGCCTACAAGAGGCTCAATTTGGCAGTACAAATTTTTTTAATGCAGCCAAAACTTGCCTCCAAGTCTGGAATTCAAATATAAGCACTGGCTTTCAGGCCACTGAGAGCAACATCCAAGGGGATGGTGAGCAACAAGTTGATCCCCAGCCACTGGTTGGGGACCACTGGGTGCTCTATCTGCCCCTGGCCATTCAGTGGCTTCTTTATCACCTATGGCAAGTGCCTTAAACATTCCTGTATTACAGACCCCAATTGGAAACCTGTGTGTGTCATTAGCTTAGGGCTCACTAACTAAAGCTGGCCATACATATTCGCTACATTATGATCCGATCATTCGGCCCTAGGGCCCCCGATTGGATCAGCCAGATATCGCCCACCTCAATGTGGGAATATCCGCTCGTTTGGCAATACGTGTATGGCCACCTTTAGCTTCTAGGTATCTGCAAGAATGAAAGATCAATAGGGCCTACACAGAAAGATAAGCAGTGATGAATATGAACAAAAAAAATCTCACCTCACAGATTATCTGCTCCAACTATAGACGACAAGTAGCATTTTATGTTCAACTGTGGAGACAGGCAAACAGAGATGTAAATACAAGTAAATATTGTGACATGCTGAAAGTTAACTTAAAGGAGAACTAAACCCTAATAATTAATATGGCTAAATACCATATTTTATATACTGACCTTATTGCACCAGCCTAAAGTTTCAGCTTGTCAATAGGAGCAATGATCCAGGACATCAGACTTGTCACAGGGGGGCACCATCTTGGAAAGTGTCTGTGACACTCACATGCTCAGTGGGCTCTGAGCAGCTGTTGAGAAGCTAAGCTTAGGGGTTGTTGCTAATTATCAAGCAGAAAATGTGGTTATATGGTAATATAAACTGATGCTACAGGGCTGATTATTAAATTCTGATGCTAATTGCACTGGTTTCTGTGCTGCCATGTAGTAATCATCTGTATTAATTACTAATCAGCCTTATAGTGTGACATTTCTATTCTATGTGTACTGTATATTGTGAGTGGGTCCCTAAGCTCAGTAAGTGACAGCAGCACAGAGCATGTGCAGTGAATCAGCAGATAAGAAGATGGGGAGCTACTGGGGCATCTTTGGAGATACAGATCTTTACTGCTAAAGGACTGTGGTTGCCTTGAGCTGGTACAGAAGCCCAACACATAGGGGCAGATTTATCAAGGGTCGAAGTGAATTCGAGGGAATTTTCTAAGTAAAAAAATTCGAAATTCTAAGTAATTTTTTGGATACTTCGACCATCGAATAGGATACTACGACTTTGAATTTACTTCGACTTCGTTTTGAAGTAAAAATCGTTCGACTATTTGACCATTCGATAATCGAAGTACTATCTTTTTAAAAAAACTTCGACTTCAATACTTCACCAACTTAAACCTGCCAAAGTGCTATGTTAGCCTATGGGGACCTGGCAGAGCATATTTCTAAGTTTTTTGGTTTTGAAGGAAAATCGTACGATCGTATGATAAAATCATTAGAATCGTACTATTCGAAGTACGATCGTAATACAATCGTACGATGAATAAAATCCTCCGACTTCGAATGTCGGAGGATTCTATTCAATGGTCGAATTTCAAAGTATTTTCCACTTCAAAATTCGACCCTTGCTAAATCTGCCCCATAATATACAACATTTCTAGCTACTTCTTTAGTTAGGATTTAGTTTTCCTTCAAAGACAATTTTCTTCCTTTAAGTGATACAGAACCAAATGTATTAGTGTATGATGACCAATGTACTCTCTAAGCTGGGCGCTCATACACAAATTTTGAGCCCATCGAGTGCAACAAACTGCGTGTGAAGATAACAATATTTTGCACTTGTGCACACCATTTTTTAAAAATGCACACACAAAATATTTTTTCTTGCGCACATAGCAGAGAAAAAAACTAGAAGCAACATTGATGATAACTGAAGTTTTATTGGCTGAACAACACTACAGCTCATTCTTAGCAACACCCACTGATGCAGTGAACTTCTTTAATAGACAGCTTGGGGTATATGCATTTGTCATGTACTAAAACTCAGACTGTCCCTATTTAGGAAGCACAATCCAATGTGTAGGATAATCACACAGTAGGCAGGTTTGGGGGGATAATTGGGATAATTCAGCATAGTAGGGTGGATCCGGGCATACGGGTTACCAAACAAGGTATGTAAGATACAGCATTGTAAAATAACTAGCGCACTCTACGACCACCAGTTGCAAATTTCTATGGCAATAACACAGGTATGGGACCTGTTATCCAGACTGCTCGGGATCTGGGGGTTTTCCGAATAAAGGATCTTTCCGTAATTTGGATCTTTATACCATTAGTCTACTAGAAAATCACTTAAACATTAAATAACCCCAATAGGCTGGCAGTGTTTCCAATAAGGATTAATTATTTCTTAGTTTGGATCAAGTACAGGGAATGTTTTATTATTACAGACAAAAAGGAAATCATTTTTTGGGAGATGGCCTTTCCATAATTCGGAGCTTTCTAGATAACAGGTTTTCAGATAACCGATTCCATACCTGTACTTCAAAAGTATTAAAAGAGGAACAAAAGGGTTGATCACTAGGAGATGCCAACTTCTTCAGCACCCATACCCCACTTCCCAATAATAAAATCACTTATCTCAGACCCACGGTCTGCATCCCTTTTTACACAATGGCTCTGAGTACTGTTCTAAAGAGCCACTATCTTTTGTATCTGTGCCAGGGGTCCCTTGCCTTCCCTATGTCTGGGCAGTACGCATGCCGAGTATAGTAAATTCAGAATTTAGACCTAAACAGCTGTAATTTAACTGTACTGCACACAGCAGATCCGTGCAACAGGAATATGGCGACACTAGAATAGTGAAGCCTATGATATTAAGTATCCCAGTGATACGAAACGCGTCAGACGAGAGATGATTATGTAATGAAGCTTCAAGTTTTGATCTACATTTTTTTCTGGTCTGATCAATTACGTGAGTTTGCCAGTGTGCTCGGCACCAACATTTACGCTGCTGTATACCGATTGTCCGCTCCCTTGAGCTGAGGGCCTGGGGCTAGAAGCACCTGGGCCACGTATCTACTTTGGTGAGAGATCTTACAACATCTGCCTTATGCTTGAAAAGTTTTTGACTCAGGACACTAGAATAGTACCCTGGGCTGGTGCCTTTTTTTAATGGAATGGGGTGCCAACCCAGGGTCTGGGGTAAACAATTACACTCACCGAGTATTGCCTAACAAATTGGCAGTGCACACTTCTTACCCCTACTTTTTCCTTGAAAATGTCAATAAACAGTGAAATGCAATAAAATAAATGGTGAAAATGTTGTTTCCACTCAATACCAAAACTAGACTTTTATAATCTCTCAAGAGTCCATCACAACACAATAAATAACACCACCCTCTGGCCTATATAACACAACTACCATAATGTTGTAGCTATAATTGGCTCATTTATTATAACTGTGCAAAATTGCAACTGGTAAAACAGTTCCAATGAAACCGCACTTACTCTTCGGTTCAATTCTCAATCCGGGTGCACGTCATAAAGCCTGTTCACAAGGGGTGCCTCTCGTTGCATTCTTTTTTTTTTTTTTTTTGCTGCCAAGATAAAATAAGGGCAATTTTATAGAAAAACGTAGGGCTGTCAGTGGAAAAGATTTATAAAATCGCAACTGGGCAGTAACCCACAGCAACCAGTAAGTGATTAACTTTGTTCAGCCAACTGCAGGATAAATAATGAAATTGAAATTTTGAAAATTTTTAAATTTGCCTATTGTTAAAGGGGTTGTTTACCTTAAAACACTATTTTTTCAATTCAGATGGTTTCAGATAGCTCACCAAAAAGAAGAAGCATTCAGGCTGTGATCTAAGCCTTTATATGGTTATTGAACTCCTTGTGAAACTTCATAGTATTGCAACAGTCCTCATATAATCCTGTAATATCAGAATACTCTATTAAATTGGTTGAAAACATTGAACATATTTTAAAAATCAATATTTTTTGTAATTCGTTCAATAAGGACTCTGTTTCAATGGTAATAACATTGGTTTATTAAAGTGGACCTGTCACCCAGAAATAAAAATCTGTATAATAAAAGTCCTTCTTAAATTAAATATGAAATCCAATTTCTTTTTTTTATTAAAGCATGATTACAACATGATAAAATAGGATTTGGATCATTTTGTTTGGGTGACGGGTCCCCTTTAAGTATAGGTAAGTGCCTGACTTTAGCGCATGCCCGGATTGGTGGAAAGGCCACAAAAGCCCGGGCCTAGAACGGCAAAATTTTATGGGGGCGGCAAGCACTGGGGATTCACAGGAGATACAATCGTTTTTAAAATTTGCTGTGCGCCAATCCCCAGTACTCCGGACCCAATGCTGAAAATTTGCAAATGTGCAAAAAGGAAGAGGAGGGGACAGGGAGATAAACGTCGGTGGGATTAGGGGCGCCTGCTATGTAAATCTGGCCCTGCTTAAGTGGGACATGGACTGTACCATATAAGAAAAACAGAATTAGAACGAGTCTTGTGTGCCACTTTTAGTCTTCTACAATTTCAGTATATTAATGTGGGATAGAGTTTTGCTGCAAGATCTTTTATGCCCTGGTGAGTGGTGGTTTTAAGGCATTTTTCTTTTATATATTACTTGGATATCATCAATACCTATCCAGAATGCTCGGGAACCTAGGGATTTCTGTATAAGGGATCTTGGATCTTCATTCCTTAAGTCTACTAGAAAATCATGTAAACATTAAACAAACCCAATAGGCTGGTTTTGCTTCCAATAAGGATTAATTATATCTTAGTTTGGATCAAGTACAAGCTACTGTTTTATTATTACATAGAAAAAGGAAATCATTTTTAAAAACCTGGATAATTTGATTATAATGGAGTCTATGGGAGACAGTTTTCTGGATAATGGGATTCTGGATAACGGATTCCATACCTGTACAGATATTACTGGTACCAGATACAGGTTATTTAAAGGAGCTGACTTGTGAAACAAAATTCTGAGCACAATGAGCACGATAAAATATAAAGTCACCTACAATATGGGAAGTGGAAGGTGATCTGGGTTGCGCCATTCCTTTGTAATTTACCACATTCCTTTTAAAATTGTGCTGGAAGAGTTAAGACGGCTCATCAGCTGTGAAATAGTGAATTGGGCTTTGTGCTTGGACAGGAATCTGTCACCAGCTGTGACTGCAGGACATCTTGGTGATTTGTTGGTGACAGTGCAGAGAGAAGCATTATGGAGTCACTGACAGCTGGAGGTTTCTGTCCATCAAATCAAGTCTCCTGTGGCACCGGATCTCTCTCCTTTATTTAATATCTATCCCCAGGACATGTCTCACACTCTCCTGCATTACATATTCACATAATGACTTATCATCCGAGCACATGTTTGTTGTAATAATATTATTAGCTCATTAATGTAGGTGAAGGGGGGGTAGGCAGAAAATAAATGCGAACCCTACTCCTTCAAAAGAAGGTTGGTATTTATATTAATACAAAGAGAACTACACTCATGTATCATGCCCCATGGCACCATGATATCTTCATTGACACTTTTTATTACAGGTATGGGATCAGTTATCCAGAATGTTTGGGACCTGGGGTTTTCCGGCTAACGGATCTTTCCTTAATTTAGATCTTCTTCCCTTACCTCTACTAGAAAATCATGTAAACATTAAATAAACCCAATAAGCTGGTTTTGCTTCCAATAAGGAAACATCATACATAACTGTGGATCAATTACAAGGTACTGTATTATTATTGACACAAAGGAAATCGATTTTTAAAATTTCAATTATTTGACTCCATAGGAGATGGCCTTTTTGTAATTCCAAGCTTTCTGGATAACAGATCCCATATCTGTACTAGCAAATAACTCTACTCTTGACCCACCCTTTCCTAACCATTGTGGGAAGGACATGAAATAATTAAGGGGGAAGGGAAAGAGGGGTTCTGGAGTCTGGGGTATCATGCCCTGACCTCTCTAATCCCATCAACTCTTGGGGTGTAAGGTGAATAATATTAATAATAATCAACTTAGTCAAAGCTCTTTAAATAACCTGTATCTTCCAATCACTTTTAAGTAAGTAAGGTTAGGGTCAAATATAAATGAAATACAAGTTGTGCTTTTATTTCTAACTATGACCCTGATGGCTCTGTAGCTAATCACAGAGGAATTAATAGTCAGGTCAGTTTATAAATGCAGGGGCAACTCTCGCTTCTCTTTATTTGCCACTTAAAGAGCAAGACAAACTCTGTTTAGGATTCATTATTATTTCATGCGAATGTATAGGCTTTATCCAGAAAGCTCCGAGTAACAATAAGGCCATCTCCCTAGACTCGGTTATAATCAAATAATTACAATTTTAAAAAAGAATAAAGAGTAAGAATAAAGCAGCACCTTGATCCCAAATAAAATATAACAAATCCTTATTAGAGGCAAAGCAATCCAGTTGGGTTTATTTAATTTGTTTTAGAATGGTATGGAGATCCAAATTACAAAAGGATCCCTTATCCAGAAACCCCCAAGTCCCAAGCATTCTGGATAACAGGTCCCATAACTGTAATCACACAGTTTCTGTGTATGAAAATCAGTACAGAAGCCCTTTAAATTATTATAATGTATGCCTCTCTCCCCAGTAAATACCTACAGGGTACAGAAATATAGAGCAATCTGCATTTTCAGTCAATATCGTTGCTTCTGTCACCAATGCCATTCCACAGGTGGAGAAAAAGATCTGTAAGACAAAACATAAAACAAGTTAGTAAACACAAAGCTGCTGTACTCTTGAATCAGCACAGAAACCCTGTTTGTTATCACTGAAATTGCATGAAATTACATGCAATATTATATAAAGGCTTTATTTATACATGTATGGGACCTGTAATCCAGAATGCTTGGGACCTGCGGCTTTCTGGATAAGGGGTCTTTCTGTAATTTGGATCTTCATACCTAAAGTTTACTAGAAAATTATGTAAACATCAAATAAACCCAAAAGGCTGGATTTGCTTCCAATAAGGATTAATTATATCTTTATATCTTAGTTGGGATCAAGTACAGGCTATTGTTTTATTATACAGAGAAAAAGGAAATATGTTTAAAAGTTTTGAATAATTTGTTTAAAATGGAGTCTATGGGAGATGGCCTTCTCGTAATTCGGACCTTTCTGGATAAAGGGTTTCCGGATAACGGATCCCATACCTATGCTTATATTAGACTTTTTTTTAACTCTTTCCTTATTATGATTAAAGACCCCCACCTAACAAAATAGTAGAGAAATAAGAGATTAACCATTCATGGTTATATTACATCCCTATCACTAAACCTTTTTTATTTTATCACAAAAATCCTCATGGATTGTTTAAAAATGCCTGTTTAAATCAAAATTCATGGGGCTCTGCAGAACTACAAATTTCAGCAACATGGGAAAAGAATGTGGATCACAATCTATAGCTCTCTGCATAACTAAAGAGCAGGCATTACATTTAATTCTTAATTTTCTTTGTACAAAACACTTAAGGCCTCAGCTATAGCCGTTATATCCACCCAAAAGAACCTATATCATGCTACACGGGTTAACGTATGGACATGTAAGTCCTAAAACAATTTTGAAAATATTTGTGCAGCAGCTGAGATGTTATTGGCTCATGGTGAGAAATGCAATATAATACTAATCTTTTAGTAATCCACTTAATTAAAATGTGAAATTATAGAGTCTCAAAATATTTGCCAGTTTTGTTATTTTTTTCAGATTTTTTTTCTTCTTTGTAAGACACTCACAGTCACCCTGTGTCATCGTAATCCCCCCATGCCGTTTATATAATTTCTAAAGAAGACTGGATTCTGTTTAATTAAAAAAGAAAATCAGTTATGCATCAGATTAACAGGAAATCCTACGCGAGCTGAACTATTTTACATTGGACGATGTAAGAAGGTTTTTAAGTTAGATCCCGGAAGAGAGCAATGGTGGCCATAGACACACAGATCCTATCGACGAATCGAGGATTCGTACGATTTTCGGATCGTGTGTGGCATGTGCCGACATCTTTCGTCCGGCGGAGATCGGTCGTTTGGTCGATTGGTCAGGTTTGATTTTGACCCGACCGATCCCGCCGGAGCCCATGGCACATCGTAATCAGATCGTTCGCCCATACGGCCGAACAATCAGATTACCCCCGATATAGCCATGCCTGTTAATGGCATATCGGGGAAAGATCCTCTCGTTTGGCGATGTTGCCAAACAAGCGGATCTTTGCGTCTATGGCCACCTTAAGAATACAATTTCAATAAATGAATGACGTTGACTGCTCATATCTACCGTTATAATAAGTTAAAAGTCAGAAATGTATTCTTATCATTTACTAAAACACGTGTGGTTTAGAGTAGGACTACATGGGCATTTTCTGTGCAATCCAATGAGCTGCGCAAAAATGCAGGCGTCAAGTCGGATGCAACGGAAGTAAGTTAAGATATACAAATGTCGGATGGTGTTGCAGTGTGGCGCGCTGCGTCTGCATCCGACAGTCGTATCGGATCAATGATGTGACACCATCCGACAATGCATTCACTTACCTTATTTCCATCACATCCGATTTGACGCCTGCATTTTTGCGCATCGCGTCAGATCGCTCCAAAATAGTCCATATAACCCTAACCATAAACATATGAGTAGAGACAGGGTTAGACTACCAGAGGTCTCTCAAGCCTAAGAGAATTTCCACCTTTTTCCACCATGAAACTATACAAAAATCTATAACATTTGGCACAATCGATTTTCTAGTAGACTTTAGGTATGAAGATCCAAATTAAGGAAAGATCCATTATCCAGAAAACCCCAGGTCCAGAGAATTCTGGATAGCAGGTCCCATACTGTTCCTTGTATTTGATCCAAACAAAGATATAATTAATCCTTATTGGAAGCAAAACCAGCCTGCTGGGTTTATTTAATATTTAAATGATTTTCTAGTCTTAAGGTATGAAGAAACAAATTATGGAAAAAAAACCTTATCCGGAAAAAACCCAGGTCTTGAGCAATCTGGATAACAGGTCCTATACCTGTATATGATCGAAACATTTTTGGTATGGTCTATTATTTAAATCTGCAATGCATATGGTACTGTGGAAAAAAATATTCTGTAGCCATTACAGAATCCACATCAATCTCAACACCAAAGTGATCAACATGCAACATCAACATTGTCAGTTTTACCTCTACCTAAAAACTCAAGCTAATAGGAAAAATTAACAAAAATTACTCCATGGGCAAGAAGTCATTTTTTACATGACAATATTCAATTTGGCACAATATTGTGTCCTCCATAAAAGATTGTTCCCAACCATAGAACCAAATGCAAACATTAAAGGGGTGGTTCACCTTCAAGTTATGTTATAGGATGGGCAATTGTAAGCAACTTTTCAGTTGGTCTTCATTATTTATTTTTAATAGTTTTTTTTTTAATTATTTGCCTTCTTCTGATGACTCTATCAAGCTTTCAAATGAGGGTTACTGACCCCATCTAAAAACATATGCTCTGTAAGGCTACACATTTTTTATTATTCCTCTTTCTATTCAGGTCTCTCCTATTCATATTCCAATCTATTAATAAATCAGTGCATGGTTGCTAGGGTCATTTGAATCCTAGCAACCAGACTGCTGAAACTACAAATAGGAGAACTGCTGAATAAAAAAAATCGAAATATCTCAAAAAACACAAAATAAAAAAATGAAAACCAATTGCAAATTGTCTTGGAACATCACTCTCTACATCAGATTAATAGTTAATGTAAAGGTGAACAACCCCTTCCATTTTATTTATTCATAAGTTCTTACATTTTAGGAAAATTAAATAAACGTTGGGATTTCTCCAAATCTACTGCCTCTGTCAGTAATGGGAATCAGCAGTGTGAGGACTAAAGTTGTGGTGGGGGAGTGGGGAGAGTAGTAGCTCTGCAGATGGTGGGCCTTTGACTTTGGATTCCTGGTGGGGCCCATGTATGCCAGTCCGACTCTCTCATATATTATATAGTGAATAAAGTACAAATATAAGGATAAAGTAAAATATAAGGATATTATAAGTCACCGAGGAATTCCATGACCATATACGTTTTAGTAAGTCATGTGACAAAAATTACATCACTACTCACCATTTATAACTGATGACATCACTAGTCACCGTTTATAAGGATACAATTTACAAGATACTCATGGTTTTGTTTATTATATACAGGTTTAGGATATGGGAAACCCAAAAAATTTTAACAATGATTTCCTTTTTCTATGCCTTGTAACTAATTGTAACTAAACTGAATGAATCCATATTGGTGGCAGAGCAATTCTATTAGGTTTATTTAATGTTTTAGGGGTAGATTTATTAAGGTTTATTAAGGTTTGAGTTGTCTTTTCTAAGACAAATTTCAAATTTCACATCTTTGGGTTAAAAAAAACTAAAATTTTTCAAGTTAAAAAAAACAAAAAAAACCTTGAAATCTAAAACCTGTCAAAGTCACACTTGATAAAGGGTTTAACACCAGAAATGTAGTGTAAATAAATGCACTTTGCAGTAATCACTGAATTATAGTTCTACTAATAACGTCTGAACAGGACATGGAAGGGAAAGAATTAATCGCCTGTCAAAGTCATGGCAGAGGTCCCTTGAACCATTTGAAGATGTCAATAGTCTTCATGATGTTCGAGTTTTTTTCAGAGTGTTTTGCCCGAGAACTCAATCAATTCGAGTTTTCGGGTTGTTAACCCCGAACACGCTGATTCGAGTTTTCCCCATTCAAGTTTTTTTTTAATTAGAAACCATTCGAGTTGTGAGTTCATTGGAGTTCATTCGAGGTATATGATACTCTAATATTTGACCTTTGATAAATAACCCCCTAAATGATTTTTAGCACACGGGGAGGCACATTTATCAAGGGTCGAATTTCGAATTCATGTGAATTTCCATAAACTACCATAAATTCGTAATTCGACTAAGTCAAAATTTATTAATAAAATCGAAAATCTAATTTTGAATACTCTGACAAATTTAAAGGGGTTGTTCACCTTCCAAACACTTTTTTAAATTCAGTTGTTTTGAGATTGTTTCCCAGAATAAAGACTTTTTTCAGTAATTTTCCATTATTTATTTTTGACTGTTTTTCCAACATCTAAGTTTAAAGTTGAATGTTGGTGTTTGAGTCTGACAGCTCAGTAATTCAGGCGCAGATTCTAAACTGTTACAATTTTTGCAACATTTAGTTGATACATTTCTCAGCAGCATCTCTGGAGTATTAGCAACTATAGTATTAATTCTAACAGAAACCCAGAGATTCTGCTCAGCAGGGACAAAGATAAGAAAACCTAATGTATCAATTTAGAACAGTTTAGAGGGTCGGTGACCCCCCCTCCCAGAACTGCTTCAGAAGTTGAAAATGACACTTTACACGTCAATATTAGAAAAATGGTCACACATAGAAAGTAGAAAGCGATTGGAAAAAGTTACTTCTGGTGATCTGTCTGAAACCAACTAGTTATTTGAAGGTGAACCACCCATTAAACGACCCGAAAACTCAAATTTGAATTTGATCAAACTCTATTTCGAGTTTTTCCTCTGAAAAAAACTTGAACGTCAGGAAGGCTGCAAACATCTACAAATTGATCCCTGCACCTCTCCCATTGACTTATAACAAAATAATTTAGGATGCTTTAGGTGGCAAATTCTAAATCTTAAAGAGCCAGAGTATGATAAATCTCAAAATTACATCTGAATTTTTTAAAAAAATTTGAATCAAGTTTGGATAACGCCCTAGTCGAATTTGACTGTTTTGACCATAAAAAATCTGAAAATTCAATCTTTTAATTCGACCTTTGACAAGTCTGCCCCTTAAGGTCTGGTGGTTCAAATTACGGAAAGATTATCTGGAAAAACAGAATTCTGCATAATAGATGCTCTGCCTGTACAAATTATTCTTGTATATTAACACAAAAAAAAGCCAAGAGTAGACAAGTCTTCAGACAAATATTTGAATACCAAGTTAGTTGTTAAATAGAAAACTGGCACATCGTATGCTGCTGGATTTGATGCAATGCTTCTAAAAGACACGCAAACCTTGAGTTACTGCAGAACTTTCAAGGTCAAAGCAATGTTGGCTGGAACATCTCGCTTCTGTACAGAACAATTATGGAGCAGAGTAATGACAGTAAAAAGAGAGCCAGGGGTAGTAGCAGAGAAGCAGAGGAGGGGGGTGTCATAAAAATAAAATGTCTGAGTCATAGGAGGGTATCCTGCGAATGCAAAAATGATTAACCAATGCACTGCGTGAGCATTAAATAGGATCTGGAACTGGCAGGTAAATGGGATTAAAGCTCAGTAAAGCATCAACTCGCTCTTGAAAATTCCACTCTAAAAATCCCAGGTATGATGTAAACGAATGCACACTGAAGTACAACAGATCTCGCAGGAGAATTTCTATCTGGTGAGTTTACATACGTCTTATGTATGTATGTATGTATGTATGTATGTATGTACTGTAACTATATATATATATATATATATATATATATATATATATATTGTGTATATATATATATAAGCAACTTACACAGACAAGACTGGTTGAATTTTGTGTATGAGGAGGCTAATAAAGATTATTTTTACATCGATTGCTTCATATATTCCAAGGCCAATTTCACATAAAATACCCCAGGACGTATTGCAAGATAAACCCAGTGGCAATCTCATTTATAATTGCACCCAAACCAGTGCAGCAGTTTAATGTATAATACCCCAGAATGTTTAACAAGATAAATGCAGTGCCTATTTAATTAATAATACATTCTTCAACTAATGGTAGAATGCAGTATCTATTCCATTTACAATGGCCCCAGAACATAAGGTAGAATAAATACAGTGCTGTGAATAATACCTCAGAACACTAAGGGGGTTATTTATCAAAATCCGATTTTTTTTCTTTTCTTCATGTTTTAAATAAAAAAAGTCAGACCAAACTAGAATCCGCATTTTAACCTTATTTATCATTAAAAAAAATTAGGGATGCACCAAATCCACTATTTTGGATTCGGCAGAATACCGAACTGAATCCTGATTTGCATATGCAAATTAGGGTGGGAAGGGGAAAATATTTTTTACTTCCTTGTTTTGCAACAGAAAGTAGCTCAATTTCCCCTCCCCACCCCTAATTTACATATGCAAATTAGGATTCGGATTGATCGAGCAGAAGGATTCAGCCGAATCCGAATCCTGCTGAAAAAGTCAGAATCCCAAACCGAATCCTGGATTTGGTAAAAAAAAAAAAAATCAAATCTGGAAAAACTGCAATTTTTTTTCAGAATTTTCTGTGAAATCGATGGATAAGCCGAAATATTTGGATTATCGTACAAAACTAAATGCAGACCATAATATCTTCAAATTGCATATAGGACCTCTGCCATTAGATTTCTAAAGGACTTTGACAGGTAGAAGATGGAATATTTTCGGTTTCTGACTTTTTGCATCCTCAGGGTATAATAAATCTTGAAAAATTTAAGTTTTTTTCCCCCACAAAAAATTTGGATTTTATAGTAAAAAAAAACTAGAGTCTTTCGAGTTTTTAGCATTTGAACTTCAATAAATAATCCACAAAGTGTCTGGGTGCTGGTTCCTTTGTCCTGTAAGTTTTTAGGTGTTGGGTATGGGATCCATTATGTGGAAACCCAATTTCCATAAAGCTCCAAATTATTGAAAGGCCATCTCCCAAACTCCATGTTATCCAAATAATCCAAAAATTTAAAACTGGTTTGCTTTTTCTCTGTACTTGATCCAAACTACTATATAATTAATCCTTATTGGAGGCAAAACAAGCCTATTGGGTTTATTTAATGTTTACATGATTTTCTAGTAGACTTAAGGTATAAAGATCCAAATTACGGAAAGATCTGTTATCCGGAAACTCCGGAACTCCAGGTCCTGAGCATTCTGGATAACAGGTCCCTGTATATGTTATTTATATAGCTTTGATACCTTTAAAGCTTATAGGGAAAAGGAAAAGCTTTTTCGTTCACTAGCTCAAAAATAATGTCATTTGTACAGGTATGGGATCCGTTATCAGGAAACCCATTATCCAGGAAGCTCTGAATTATGGAAAGGCCGTCTCCCATAGACTCCATTTTACCCAAATAATTCTAATTTCTAAAAATGATTTCCTTTTTCTCTGTAATAATAAAACAGTACCTTGTACTTGATTCAAATTAAGATATAAATAATACTTATTGGAAGCTGGTATAAAGTAAGGTATGAGGTTTCAAATTATGGAAAGAACCATTATCCGAAAAGCCCCAGGTCCTGAGCATTCTGGATAACAGGTCCCATACATGTACTAAGAACAAACATTTGCTGTTCAATTGTTTTTGTTTTTTTAAATTGACAAAACCTGCTCTTTAACATACTATAACTTTACTAAAAATGATTACAAAGATGTCAGCACCCTAAATCAACATTTGTCTTTTTTTATGCTTTGAATTTTGGCAGCACTGATGAAAAGTTAAATGAAAAGACTTGCATGGAAGGCTTACACCCGAAATAGCTGTGACCTAGTTCTCTTTCTTTCTTTCTCTCTGTATGCTAGCTTTCTTTTTTTATGATTACGATTTGTCTTCTGCTTTAAAGGCAATGAAGTGTCTTAGAAAAAGGCGGATTAGCCTTTTATAGAACCTAAAACATGCGCTCTCTTTTCACGTCGTAAAAATGCACTTTTTTCTCTTCTGCTGCTCCTCTCCAAGTTGAGGAATGTGCAACTCTGCATATTTTTTTCCCGAAAGAAAAAGGAAATTATTAAAAAAAAAAAAAACATGATATCCATGAAATATAAAGCACTCCTATATGAATAACCTTTTAATGATGAGAAAACAAGGAAAGAGCTACTAGAATTCAAGAAAAATCACATATTTTAAAAAAAAAAAAAAAGAAAGAAAATGGCAACTCGGACCACATGCTAGAGCAAATGAAAACGAAAAGCTATCCTACAAGACAAAGCAGAGAAGATATCTACCCTAAACGACAGAACTTTTAAAAAAATAAATCTACCCAACAAAACAGAGCAGGGAGGAAACCTACCCTACAAGACAAACCAGAGAAAGAACATCTTTCCTACAAGCAGAAAAGACGTCCATTCAACAAGACAAAAGACTTTCTCCAATCTCATTAGGTGCTCTCATCCTAAAGGGATTCTGTCATGTTTTTCATGATATAGTTTTATATATATTATATATATTATATTTATATATATAATTTTAAATTTAAATTACATGGTTTACACAGCAAATAATTCACTCTGCAATATAAAATTTCATTCCAGAAAGCGTATTTTTTTAGTTGTAATATTGGTGTGTAGGTGCCATCTCAGGTCATTTTGCCTGGTCATGTGCTTTCAGAAAGAGCCAGCACTTTAGGATGGAACTGCTTTCTGGCAGGCTGTTGTTTCTCCTATTCAATGTAACTGAATGTGTCACAGTGGGACCTGGATTTTACTGTTCTTAGATCTAACAGGCAGCGGTTACCTTGTGTTAGGGAGCTGCTATCTGGTTACCTTCCCATTGTTCTGTTGTTCCGCTGCTGGGGGGAAAAGGATGATATCACTCCGACTTGCAGTACAGCAGTAAAGAATGACTAAAGTTTATCAGAGCACATGACTGGGAGCTCCTGGGAAACTGACAATATGTCTAGACCCATGAAGAAAAAAATGTTTGCTCTTGTGAGAAATGGGTTTCAGTGCAGAAGTCTGATGGAGCTGCACTTTTTTCCCCATCACAGTATCCCTTAAGTGCCTCGTTACAAAGACCTCAAGAGAACTACAACATTTAATTTCAGGTCAAATTTCTGCTGTGTTTTCAGCCATTAAATGCTGAAACTGCTCATGAATGAAGCATAGCGAATGTCCCCTTAACCTACACTGGTCAGTAGTAAACTCGGAGGTGTCAAACCTTACTGTAGGCCTTAAATTAGGCAAAAGGTGAATCCCTAGCTAAATTCTTCTGGGATGCAGATGAAATCACACCTCCTGATGCTTAAATGCTAGCTCCAGAGCAAGCTGCAACAAATTCACCCATTCAGCCAGTTCAGGTATTAATGAAACCACTAAAGGTGGCCATACACGGGCCGATAAAAGCTGCCGACAGACCAAGTCGGCAGCTTATTGGCCCGTGTATGGGGGCCCCCGACGGGCTTCCCCGATCGAGATCTGGCCGAAAGTCGGCCAGATCTCGATCGGATGGGGTTAAAAATCCCGTCGGATCGCGGCCACATCTGTTCGTTGATGCGGTCCCGCGATCCGACCGCCCGTTTGGCGAACGCTAGGATCCGATCGTTGGGCCCTAGGGCCCACGATCGGATCAGCCCGATATTGCCCACCTCAAGGTGGGCATATCGGAGGGAGATCCGCTCGTTTGGCGACATCGCCAAACGAGCGGATCTATCCGTGTATGGCCACCTTTAGCCAACATATTGCTGGTTTGTTTTAAAGGAACCTTACTGGTATCACTAACCCATCATTTTGGACACAAAAAGTTATTCTGAAAAAAAGCTATAAAGAAATAAAATATGTATGGACTTTTCCCCCAGTCAAGTGACGCACACATTTAAACCAGAGTAGTTAAGCCCAAGTCTGAATTTGATAAAAGAAACTAGCTATTTAAGAAAGATTTCCTATCTTCCTTGTAAATGGATGACGTTTAAAACTCACTGCCTGCTTTGTAAACTCCTGGATTAATTATGAATGACTGGCGGACAGGCTGCAAATCTGGTATTAATTGTTAAGCACAGGGCAGTTTGGATACTGAAACCCAAGAGTGTTATTAGAAGATAACAATCTAAACATGAAAATATTGTCCTAAAACTCCAGATAAAGCACTCTTATATAGCGAGCGGGATAGAAATGTGTGAAAAACCTGCCAAGGGGCCAAGAATTTAAAACATTTCAGTTCTTCACAAAGAGCAAAGTAACAGCAAAGATTGGTTTATATTAAACCCAAATATGCTGCGGTGTACTGTGTTTTCGACATGTTTATATGAAGGGATAACCATTTAGACATTCTGTACCTGCTACTATATTATTAGATTTAAATGTTCTGTATTATGTATTTTTACAGGAAAGGGTACCTGAACTCTTGTATACAGTATTTCATGATGAACGCAATACGAGGGAACAAATATCCACACCACTATGAGTGACACCTGATTAAAGTATGGATTTCATAAAGAATGTTTTCTATGGCTTTAATTTCCAATAAAATCAGAGGGCCCCCATGACTCAGTCAAAAGAAAATTAAAAGAGAAGAAAAGTCATTTTTACTTGGGGGTGACAAAAGTTAGGCACCCCAAGTGATTGTATATATTTATCTGATACCCTGGGCCGGTGCTCCTATCAGGATAAAACTGTACCGGCCCAGGGTTCTTCCAGTGAGCACCACAGAGTGATCGTCTTCCAGCATCTTCTTTATTCAAATTTACTGGGGCAGACGCAAGCCGTGGAAAGAAAGAAGAAGCGGAAGACAAACGCTCTGTGGGGCTCGCTGGAAGAATCCCGGGCCAGTGCAGTTCTCTCCTGATAGGAGCACCGGCCCGGGGTGTGAGGTAAGTAAATGCCTAACTTTCTAAGTATGAAAGTACTTTCCTTCTCCTTTAAGCAAATTATTCCGCCATAACTTTCAACTGTTTCAAAATACAAGCTCCCAAGTTGCCAATTCATTCTCATGGCGGATTGTGGGAAGGATTAAAATCCTTTTCCATTCCCAAATAGCATTTAGATAGCTTACATAATCAATAACTCAAAGCTCCTTACTAGCCATACCAAATAAGACCTTTTATGCAAAGGAAGAATACATTCCACCCACTCATAATCACCTGTCTGTTAATATGGAATTGCATAACCCAAATCCTTACTATTCTAAACAGTGAAACCTCCCTTACTCCACAACCAGGAAAATGGTTATGTTTCCATGAAGAAGAGTTGATAAGGCAAATGCATAAGCCTTGTATGTACTTGTACATGTTTATGGACATCATTTTTTCTTTTTTATAGTTTTTGAATTATTTGCCTTCTTCTTCGGACTCTTTACAGCATTTGGATGGGGGTCACCAACCCAATCTAAAAAAACAAATGCTCGGGGGAAACCCTGCACAAACCACAATATCTTCAAATTATGAAAGGGACATCTCCTATTGACATATATAGGGATGCACCGAATCCACTATTTTGGATTCGGCCGAACCCCCGAATCCTTTGTGAAAGATTTGGCCGAATACCGAACTGAATCCGAACCCAAATTTGCATATGCAAATTATGGGTGGGAATGGGAAAAAATGTTTACTTCCTTGTTTTGTGACAAAAAGTCACGTGATTTCCCTCCGAACCCCTAATTTGCATATGCAAATTAAGATTCGGATTCGGTTCAGCAGGGCAGAATGATGCGGCTGAATCCGAATCCTGCTGAAAAAGGCAGAATCCTGTCCGAATCCCGAACCGAATCCTGGATTCGGTGCATCCCTACTTATATATGACCTTGACAAGTCTGAGATGGCGGATTTTCGGATTATGGATTTTTCCAGCATCTGGGTATAATAATTTGTGAAAAATTCAAATTCTTGGGCCAAAAAACTTGACCAGAACAATCTGAGGTTCAGTAAATAACTCCCTCAAGCTATGAAAAAAATTAAACATTAAATAAACCCAATAAGATTCATCCAGTCTAGTACCATCAAGTAAAAGGCACTGTTTTATTACAACAAAGGAAAAGGAAATTTTGTAATTTAAAGGTGTTTTAGGATAAAGGATCCCATACATATATTGGGGAACCATCAATCAAATCCTTTTAATAATCCCTAATAAAGTGGTGGACAATATGCTATTAACAATAAATAATTACAAATAACATAGATCAATGATAATTTAAAAAGATCTTTACATTTTATTTATGTTTTTGGTATTAGATGCCTGAACTTGGGTTGCATTTTTGTGCATTATTTCTGCTTGGGGAACAAAGCCAACCGCATTATAACCGAGATGCCTCATTAAATTATTTAATTAGTCCTACATCATAGACACCCTAAGCCAACTTAAGACCTCCAGAGCTGGTCTCTTCCAAAAATATCTATATCCAGAACGGTATTAGTGGCAGAGAAGGTTGGATTTGGGAGAAAATAGCATTTGGCCAAGAAATGACATTTTAGTCTCAATTGTGACTAGCTAATTAGCAAGTGAAAGCACTCCAAATGTCATTTTCTAAGGGACTGGATGCAAACAGATGATTAAACAGGTCACCTCTGTTTAATAAAATAGTTAATTACAGGGATACAGTCATCACATCTAATATCTCTTTTTCATAATCCCATGATGTTTTTTTTTTTTCTGGAAGCCTTATTTTCGCATTATTAGAGGATCTCATTAATGTAAAGAAATTATTCTTACACACATATTGCACATTGATCACCAGTATTTAGTCGCAGCACAGAAATATCATATGTATAATAGCCTTGAAAGTTCTTTTACTGCTTCAGCTAATTTCTACTACCTCTCTTTCCCAGAAATTATTTAACAGTCATTTCCAGGCAGCAGTGCAGTAAATAAACCTTATGAACAAAGAGAAACTGGTTTCAGCCCTTAGTTCTTAAAACTACTTGTCTCATTCCCAGTATTATCTAGTATCTGTCCTGTGTTAAGAAATTAACAACTTCTTCCACGAATATTACAGATAGAATGCTGAACAAGTAAATGCTGACTACAATCTACCCACACATTGGCCAATGTTTACCAATTATTTTTCGTGAGTAGGTTTCCGTTTCTTAGTCTTGGCGTATATGATCCAGTCGTTAGGTCCTTGGGCTGAATATCACCTATCACTGGAGGAGTGCCAAATGCAGCTCTTGTGTTGAGGGGGTGCAAAACACACTTAGCGGATACCCCAGGCCAGTGCTTGTTGGCAGAAAACGTCACTGGCCCAGGGTACTTATAAGCAAACATCACAAAGCAATCAGCTTCCTGCTTCTTTCTTTTTTCACAGGTAAAGACCAAACTTTAACAAAAAAAATTAATCTTTTTCACTTTACTGTGCATGCAGTAGTTTAACTTTGCTGGTCAACCACAACGCAATAAAAATTGCAGCTCACCCACAACAAGCAAAAAGTTTTCAGATGACCCACAATTTTGCATATGTGATGGATCACCCAAAAGCCCCCCTGCTCAGGAAGCAAACCCGGGACCTCCTGTGGCGGTGGGGTCTGTTTTCTCTGTATTTACGATGTTGCGTGCATGCATCGGCTAGGGGTTATTTAAAGTGATACTGACATTAAAATATTTATTTTCAAAATATTAATCTACATAAAATGTTACCTATAGGTCATGTTGATAATTTTTCACTGCTTTTGTAAGTAATTGTTACTTGAAGTTCCTAAACCTGACTGTTTTGCCAACCTGACTGTCACTTCTTAAAAGAGAAGGAAAGCTACCAAATCAGTTTATTGCCAATAGATTAGCCACAGTAGTGCAAGCTATAACACTATATTCATTCTGCAGAATGCTTTACCATACCTGAGTAAACAGCTCTAGAAGCTCTCTTTTTGTTTAGGATAGCAGTTGCCATATTGGCTTGTTGTGACATCACTTCCTGCGTTTGTCTCTCTCATAGCTCTGGGCTCAGATTACAGCAGTGAGGGGGGAAAGGGAGGGGGAGAGGGAGACAGGAGCAAACTGAGCATGCTCAGGCCCTGGAGGTTTATGCTGAAAACAGGAAGTCTGATACAGAAGTCCATATGTACACAATAGAAGAATGCTGTGTTTCTTTTGACAGAGGACTCAGAACAGCATTACTTTGACGGCTTACTGGTGTATTAATATAAACCTTTCTGATAAAGCTTACTTAATTTTAACCTTTCCAATGGACTACTGCTGCACAAATATGGCAGCCCCCTCATAGAGGAACATGGAGGGGGGGTAAGAAAGGTAACTTAAAAGCATCAGACAAATACTTTTATGGCAAAATTATAAATAGCATTCAAAGACAATGTTATGAAAGACATAAAAAAGGTTATTTTCTGGTGTCAGTATCTCTTTAAGAAACAAGCAGAAGAAAAGAATTACTGCACGCTGTTAACAGTAACTGGGGCTGGTGCAGTTTTGTGCTAACCGGAGCGCCAGCCCAAGGTATCAGCAGGCTAACATTTGCCCCCCCCCCCCCGTGACCATTTCCTTCTCTTACATTTTTTTTAAAAATTTTGTAAGAATAAGTAAGAATTTAGTATTGAAAAATGCACCCAAATCAAAATCTACTACATAAAGATTTTTAAGAAAAAAGAAGCAGCACAGTTTAGTTGTTTTTTAAAAGTAGTTTCAGCCTTTAAATCCTATACAGGTGTGGGAGCCGTTATCCAGAAACCCATTATCCAGAAAGCTCCAAATTACGAAAAGACTATAGACTATTTTATCCAAATAATTAAATTTCTCTGTAATAATAAAACAGTATGGGTAGAACTACATGGGCGATTTAGGTCCGATCCGAGGCCATATGACCAAACGCTGGTGTCAAGTCGGATGCGCCAGAAATAAATTAAATTAAGAAATAGAAATGTCGGATGAAGTCGCAGCATGCAACCGACATGACACAACTGTCGGATGCAGACGCTATCCGACAGTCGTATCGGATGCATGCTGTGACTACATCCAACATTCCTACAACTAACCTTATGTTCGTCGCATCTGCCTTGAGGCCAAGATATAATTAATCAGGCAAAACCATCCTATTGGGTTTATTTATAGGGATACTGTCATGGGAAAACATGTTTTTTTCAAAACACATCAGTTAATAGTATTGCTCAAGCAGAATTCTGCACTTAAATCCATTTTTCAAAAGAGCAAACTGATTTTGTTACAATTTATTTTGAAATCTGACATGGGGCTAGACATATTGTCAGTTTCCCAGCTGCCCCCAGAAAAAGAAGCCCTATAGGAAGAGTGGTGGGCACTCTATGGGAGCTGACAGCCTCTCTGTGCTAGTACAGTATAAAGAAGTCAATAGATTGGGGTGTTTACTTGGCAGAGGACACAGTTTACCCTGGCACTTAAATGATAGTTTGCATCCAAATATTTAAAAAGTGCCAGTAACAACAGAGTGGCGTCTGCTTCAACGAGCGTCCTGGCTGGTAGGTGGGAAGGACACGGTTTGTGAGAGACAGAAAAGAAAAACAAGACAAACGGGACTGTGGAATGTTCAGGAACTATACTGTTCAACAACTTAATGTATTCATAAAAACATGTTAAGGTCGCCATACATGGCAGATTAAAGCTGCCGATATTGGTCCTTTTGACCGATTCAGCAGCTTATCTGCCCGTGTGTGGGGGTTCCCGACGGGTCCTCCCGATCGATATTAGTCCAAAAATTGGACAGATATTGTTCGGTCAAGTTTGATTTTTTTTTTTCCACGAACCAGGACCGCATGGCTAGTTGATGCGGTCCTGCGACCCGTCGGTGCCCTATCGTAGCATTGTAATCCGATTGTTTGGCCCAAGGCCCGAACGTTCGGATTCACTTGATATCGCCCAGCCGTTAGTGGGCAAACAAGCAGTTCTAATAGTGTATGTCCACCATTACCTTCAGGACCCCCCTTCAATGGGGCTGTACTAACACAGACGCATGTAAGCTCCGAACGCAGGAAAAATGCAACATGCTGCGTCCCAACCTGCGTTCGGTGCTTACATGCGTCTGTGTGAGTACAGCCCCATTGAAAAGAATTCAGTGTGCCTACTCCTGCGCTCGCCTGAGGCTGAACACATGAAATCAGAACGCAGGAAGCGCAGCTAAAAATGCTCATCTGTAAGAGCCCTTACGGAGGGTAACAAAGCCAATCACAACAACCTTTAAGCAAAACTATTATATCTATACAAAGGCTTATGGTTGTGGTCCCAATTCCCAGGGCATACCTAACTTTTAAAATCCCAGGCAGCTACAGGAATCTGACCTGGAAATTCACCAGCAGGGTCCAAGAGTTTTGCTCCCAAATCATCCTGTGTGCCATCAACTTAATTATACAGGACTACATTGAACACAAGTGCCCCTAAACTGCCCCAGTGGTATTTACCCTCTAAATTCAACCAGATTTAAGCTGCCTCAGCCCCAGTTAAATTGGGATGGGACAGTGCAGTTCATCCATAGGTTGGAATACTGTTTACAATTCTAATGAGCCTATGGAATATCAGGAGCAGTATGAGTTTGTGTAAATACCTGTGCGCTGGTGGAGATTTAGTGACACTGCACATTTAATACCGACACATTACTTATAGTTAACTTCAATTTAAACAAAGACATCTTATGCAGTTCATAAGGAATAGGTTTTGGGCCTCAGTCAATTCCTCCAGACAGGGAAAGAGACACATTAGATAGCTCTGAGCTATGTTTAATTATAAAAAGGGCGTAAAAAAAACAGAACAAAGCCGGAACCTTTCCTTCCTTTAACCAGACAAGACTTTAAAGGGTAAAATGTCATTTAAAAAAAAATTAAATATGAAAAGCTGTAAATTCTAGGCAACTCTACAATATACACAACCATTTATGCAACATCACACAGGTAGGAAAACTGTGACGTTATTACACAATCCTAGACTTTTTTTTTCTCAAGCAACATTATTAGCAATTGTGATGGACAACATAAAAGTTACTCTGCAGGTATCAGCTTATCTTTCTAATGTGTCCAAGGGTGACCAAATATTCCAAAATTCTCTGCCCAGGTGGTTCTGGGTTTTGTAACAATTTGGCATAAACCAGTTGATCCCTAACCAACCCTCGCCAGCACCTATCCCAATGATCATTGTTCAACTCTCGTGACCAACTATGAGATGTACCTGTTACATACCTCCCAACTGTCTCGTTTTTAGAGGGACAGTCCCTCTTTTGACAGCTCAACCTGAAGTCCCTCATTTCTCATTTGTAAGGGAAAGTCCGTTTTTTCTCTGCACTGGACAGCCAAAAAAAGAAACAAAGTTTCTAACTCAATTGGCTTTGGCAGAGAGCCCAGAACAGCTAGATAAGCTAATAAGTAATTGTAACAATATAAGATAACAGGTCCCTGGGGAAAGTTAGACTCACATCTTAAAGGGCAATTCGCCTTTATTAGCAAAACTGTAATAACTGAAAAAAAACACAGAAATATGTTCAAATTTTTATAACCTGTGAAATTTTGTAAAATGGACATGGCAATTAGGGGTGTGGCCACAAAATGGGCGTTGTCAAAAAATTTCGTCACACTACCTGCGGCAACTTTTTTGTCCCTCTTGTTATTTCCAAAATGTTGGGAGGTATGCTGTTATATTGTTATACTTTTAGGTCCTGCGAGACCGACATTGTTTGACGTACATGCCAATAATTTTCAATAAAAATTATAATTGAAAAAATAAATAAATTAACCAGTTGATTGACAGAGCTATAAAGAAGCATGCAGCACTAACATCTCCTACCTTGTTTCAAGAGACAGAAATAGCTGTGCAAGTAGTAACTGACAGCTTCTGTTTTCATTTGCAATTAGAGTTAACTTTGAAACCACTGAGAATTTGCAAGTATTGTTCATTTGAAAGTTGCTTAGAATTAAAGTGAATGTCAACACAAAAACAAAATATATACATTAATTGGAAGGGCCTGGCGGACCATCAGATCTCCCTCCCCCCGTCCCAATGGTCATGTCTCAGGCAAGGTAAGGGAGAGGATAGGTCAGGGTCGCCGTTAGAAATCATGGGGCACCATACAAGAAAATATTTGGGGGCCCCCTGGGACCTGCCCACCCCATCCTCCAGGATAGGAGGGGCGGGGGGTCCAAAATGTTTTCTTGTATGGGGCCCCATGATTTCTAATGGCGACCCCACTCCACAGTTAAAAGACATCACAGGCATCAGCGCTAAAAAAACATTGGCGCCACGGCCCCCCTTACAAGATAAAAAAAAAATATTGGGGCCCCAGAGAATATTTTTTTTAAAAAAAACCTTGGTGGCAGGGGCCTATAGAGTATCAAAATAATACATGTTTGGCTAGGGGTTTAAAAAAATAAAAATACACACATTTGTGTTCAGTAGAACTGAACTTGTGGCTTCAGGACTTCAGCTTTGGCTCCTTTTGTGACTTCAGAACTTCAACTTCGGCTCTTTTCATGACTTTGGGTCTTTTCGTGGGTTCGGGACTTCAACGTCAGCTTGTTTCATGGCTTTGGGTCTTTTTACGGCTTCGGGACTTCGACTTTTTGGCGGTTCGGGACTTCGAAAGATGCGGCACGGCTTTGTCGCTGTCAAGGGGGGCATGGTTATTTTTAAAAGTGCAGCACAGCCGGGCCCCCCGTTTAGGCCGGTACAGGAGAACCCCTATGCCCCCCTGATGGTGGCCCTGGGCTAGCTAGCGGGGTTTCTTACAACTTTAGAGGCTGCAGGGGTCTGATTCCTTTACAGTTACACCACTGAGCAGGCACCACTAATCTACTGTAAATTGATATGTCACTTACTGCCACTATATAAATAACTGCTGATGAGAAGTTTACTTGGTATTAAAAATGTTCCTTTTACCCGCTCTCTACTTGGTACTATATGAATGTATGTTTATTTATTGTTGAATGCAAGGATTGTGACCTCCTAGTTATTCTGCTGTACTTTTTGGTCACTGTATCTGTCTTCAAATCATTATTTATAGCATGTGAGCACCCTTAAGTGTTGCAACCTAAGGCCCCGATCACAGTCACTTGACCATTATGATGAGTTGCATCAGAAGCCAAATAATCTGTCTATATGTTGCTTGAGGGGTTTTGCAGTGTGTGGGATGAAACCAAACACATAGAAGGACCTTAAGGGTCAGAGTACACGCTCAGATTTGGGGAGATTAGTCACCTGTCGACAAATTTCCTCTTCTTCGGGATGACTAATCTCTCCGAACTGCCTCCCGCCTGCTAGAATAATTGCCGGAGGTATGGCACTCGGATCACTTTGTTTTTTTCAAAGTCGCAAAAAGTTGCAGGAAACTACGGAAAACAAAGCGCTCCAAGTGCCATCCCGCTGGCAATTTACATTCTATCCGACGAGCAGTTCAGGGAGATTAGTCACCCCGAAGAAGGGGAGATTTGTCGGCGGGCGACTAATCTCCCTGAATCTGATCATGTGCCCTGACCCTAAAGGGATTGTTCACCTTTGAGTTAACTTTTAGTATGATGTAGAGAGTGATAGTCAGACAATTTGCAATTGGTTTTCATTTTTCATTATTTGTGTTTTTTTTAAGTTATTTAGCTTTTTATTCTCTTCAATTTGCAATTTCATCTGGCTGCTAGGGTCCATATTACCCTAGCAACCATTCATTGATTTGCATAAGAGGCTGGAATATGAATTGGAGAGGCCTGAATAGAAAAATGAGTAATAAAAAGTAGCATTAACCATTAATTTGTTGCCACGCAGAGCATTTGTTTTTTAGATGGGGTCAGTGAGCCCCATTGGAAAGCTGGAAATAGTCAAAAGAGGAAGGAAAATAATTCAAAAACGATATATATAAAAAAAAATAATAATGAAGACCAATTGAAAAGTTGCTTAGAATTAGCAATTCTATGGCATATTAAAAGTTAACTTAAAGGTGAATTACATACAGCAAACATACAAACTCCATGCAGGTACCAGCCACATTAAAATCAAACTCAGGACACCAGCACAGCAAAGTGCTACCACTGAGCAACCCTGTGTTTTTTTTATTTTATTATTGTCATAAAGGGTTCTTAGGCCCTTTTAATTTGTCTTCTATGTGCCGAAGAATCACTTTAATAGATACAAATATGTAAATAAAGAACACAATCTGTGCAGTGTCACCTCGACCCATAGGTTTAAAAGACTATTCATTTTTAGTATGATGTAGAGAGTGATATTCTGGGAAAAAAAGCAATTGGTTTTCATTTTTTATTATTTGTGGTTTTTGAGTTATTTAGCTTTTTATTCAGCAACTCTCAAGTTAGTGTTTCAGCAATCTGGTTGTTAGGGTTCAATTTACCCTAGCAACCATGCATTGATCTGAATAAGAGGTTGGAATATTAATAGGAGATGGGCTGAATAGAAAGATGAGTAATAAAGAGTAGCAATAACAATACATTTGTAGCCTTACAGAGCATTTGTTTTTTTAGATGGGTTCAGTGACCCCCACTGGAAAGCTGGAAAGAGTCAGAAAAAGAAGGCAAACAATTCAAAATCCATAAAAAATAAACAATGAAGACCAATTGAAAACTTGCTTAGAATTGCCTATTCTAGAACATGGAGTTCACTTAAAGGTGAACAACCCCTTTAATAGATGATCTAAGCAAACTGTAAAATGAATTCAGTAAAAAAAAATGGGAACCTAGTAAGAGTAGTAAAGACTGCTGAAAGGGCCTGGCAAATTTAGGAGCACAGAAAGCAACAGGTTTTTCCTTTTCTCTATAATCTGGCATTGCAGGCAAGGCAATGACTCACTGTTTAGTAGTATGAGGTCCCAAGTTTTCTGATGGTGGCCCTGGGGACTTTAGCAGTATGCTGACTGCAGAAAATCTCAGCAATGTACTGGAAAGCAATACGTTATTGTCATTTAAGACAGATTGTATGTTTGTGGTCTTATATATTCCCCAAGCTGTTTTCAAGTCCAACATTGAACAATCCGGGTTCATATAGTCAGGATCTTGCGCCGAGCTCGGAGATAGAAGGATGCTGAGTTTTAAACACATACCTATTGTGTGGGTTTCAGGCCTGGAACCAGATCACATAAAAGGTAAATTCCTCTGACATGAAATACGTTGACAATTAAATACATCTAACATCTACAAAACATATTTTTGGGATCACAATCAAACCACACTTTTTTAATCTATTTATCTAAGATCATAGTTTTCTCCTGGGAATGAAGGTTTTCCCACATTTGATGTTACAAATCTGCTGTAAGACGTGCTATAGAGTGCCGTACAGGAAACCTTGTCAGTGTCAGTGTACTCCTGCAGAAAATGAGAATCGCATGATGAAAGATCTAGACAGGAGGTCCAAAAGAACTTCTACAATTTTTTTTATTACTGTAGAAAAGGAAATACAGAAACATCAGAGACAAGCTGATATTTTTGGGGACTGAGGGACTGAATCCCTGGAAGGCTTGGACAATATCAAATATCCATTTTGAGCAGACTGACCCAAAGTACAAAAGCATAGTACAGGTATGGGATCCATTATCCGGAAACCCGTTATGCATAAAGTTCCCGAATTACGGAAAGGCCGTCTCCCATAGACTCCAATATAATAAATGAATCCAATTTTTTTCATTTTTTTTTTTTCCATTTTTCGCTGTAAAAATAAAACAGTAACTTGTACTTGATCAAAACTGAGATATAATTAATCCTTACTGAAGGCAAAACCAGCCTATTTGGTTTACTTATTGTTTACATGATTTTCCAGTAGACTAAGGGCAAAGACACGCTGCGATTCGGGGAGAGAAATCGCCTCTTCTTCGCGGGGACTAATCTCCGTGAACTGCCTCACCTGCCGAGTTCCCCTGCTCCGAGTGCCATCCAGCCTTCATTTACATTCTAGCCAGCGGGATGTACTCGGAGCACTTAGTTTTCCGAAGTCGCCTGAAGTTTCCTCGTGAGGCAACTTCGGAAAACAAAGCATTCCGAGTGCCATCCCAACGGCGATTTAAATTTTAGCTGGCGGGAAGGCAGTTCGGGGAGATTAGTCGTCCCGAAGAAGAAGTCCCATACCTGTATTGGCTTTTTCTAGATTCCTGTTAGATCTCAATTGAATATGCGTGCAGCTCAGGGCATTAGTCCACAAGAAGGATATTAATAAGATGGAAAAATTTAAGCACCATGCAACTTAACTGGTAGAGGAAAATAAGCAGAAACCACAAGCCTATCAGTATTGGGTTTGTTTCCTCTCCAGTCAACGCTTGTCATAGTGCATAGTGATGTTTGTTTAGCTCTGATCGCCTATAAAGACCCACACTCCCTAGTCCTTATGTTGACATTGCTTGCTGAGACAGTCTGCATCATGTGCCAAATGAGGACATGATATTTTAAATAGAATGTCCAGATATTGTTGGCCATATAATGTGTATATAATACACAAAATCCATCAATATGCACAATAGGGGTATATCATTCACTATATATACTCCTAGAAGCCAGAACTGTCTCTCTCTCTTTCTCTCTCACTCTATATATATTCCATCATGGTGTCGGCACTCACGAAAAACGGTGCAGAAACCTGGGTGCAGAAAAAATAACTTCATCCATAACGATCCAAAGCAATCCACACTCACAGATCTTAAGTTAAATTAAAAATATTTATAAGAACAGATGACTAACGTTTCGCCTCTCTGAGGCCTTTCACAAAGTATTCATTCTACAATAAACATGCCTTATATACACACAATCTTGCAGGAACCAATGGTAGCTCTGACGTATATTGTTCGTCAGAAACAGAGCAACTCCCTTTATGATAGAAAACCACAGATCCATTGCATTTCATTATAAGGTATGCATTACAATTAAATCTAACAATATATTTTAATTAGAAACAATGTTAAAACAAGTTTAAAACCTATATATCAAGACACTGTTCCTTTGTAACTATTTTGTAACAATATGATGCTTACTTATGCTCTAATTTGTAACTATGTTCCCAGTGTTACTGATGTAACATTCTTTGAGGATGTCTAAAGGTCCTGTCTTAAACACTTCCTGATTCATCACTTATTAACCCCCAAACGCTAAAACCATGACCGTACGTATCCCTCAATAAATGGTCCTCCCACTGACTCTAAACTGTGTATTGACTCCATCATTCCAGTTGCACGAGCTGCTCTATCAACGGAGCCCACTACGGTGCACTACTAGTATGAATCATGCTTATTTCAACCCCATCTACGGTGCACTACTAGTATGAATCATGCTTATTTCAACGCCCCATCTCGTGACACTACTCATCGTGCACCCCTATATACAATAATGCAATTAGTTGTGGAACAAATCCAGGGAAGCAAGTTTGGCTGCAATATTCTTTATTGGGAAGCAGAGTTACACAACATGTTTCGGGCAATGCCCTTTATCAAGGGCAAAGGGCATTGCCCGAAACATGTTGTGTAACTCTGCTTCCCAATAAAGAATATTGCAGCCAAACTTGCTGCCCTGGATTTGTTCCACAACTAATTGCATTATTGACACATTGATTTGGTATATCGAACACAGGATAACCCGTGGAATTAAACCAACAAAGACTTTTGGTGAGCTGCACCTATTCCTTTATTTGCACCCCTATATACACCCTCATACATCATTAATTATAAGTTAAAAGCCCTATGTGTTATCTGTCATCTTCCAACAATAGTTACATTGTGTTTTTGATCAAAAACACAATGTAACTATTGTCGGAGGATGACAGATATATATATCTATATATATATATATATATATATATATATCTATATATATATATATATATATATATATATATATATATATATATATATATTAGGGATGCACCGAATCCAATATTAAGGATTAGCCCAAATCCGAATCCTGCTGAAAAAGGCAGAATCCTGGCCGAGTCGGGAACCAAATCCTGGATTCGGTGCATCCCGAATATATATACCTTTTGTGCCCACAAAAAATAGACAAATATAAAAAACTAGCAGCAGCAATTCAAGTTCAGCTGAAGAGTTGAGTTATCTGTTTTCATGATCCATTCATTGCTGCATGTTGGTGTCTTAACTTACTTCTGTGAGCACAAGGAACAGGGCTTTGGAACAATACTAAAGTTAAATTATTGATAAGCAGATATGAAAATAGAAAAAAAAAAAAAGCTGAATCCAGAAAGATTGCAATCAGTTTTATTTTTACCTGAACTCACCAGTGATGGTTTGGAGAAGAAGGTTTCATGTAAAAGGAGTGGTTCACCTTAAAGTACACTTTTTAGTATATTATAGAATGCTCCATTCTTAGCAACTTTGCAATTTGTCTTCATTATTTATTTGGTTTCGTTTTTTAATTAATTGACTTTGTCTTCTGACTCTTTACCGAGCTGTCACGGCAAAAAAGCAGTGAGCGTGCGCAGGCTGATGCACACTTGCAACAGTGGGGTTGCCGGATTGGAGGCCCTGAGCCAGCAGCCCCCAGGGTCCGGAGGGGGGACCCTGAGGCAGAAGCCCCGGTGGGCCCCGGGCCCCCCAATTCGACCCTGTGCGCATGCACCAAAAGTGCAGTGAATTCCCGAAGGGAAGGAAGAGGACCCGAAGAAGACCGAAGATCCGGAAGATCGCGTCCATGAGTTCCACTGCAAAGATATTTGTATTTGGGACATTTTCAGGGATAATGCTATCTATGGTAGTAGTAGTAGGGGCTTTTCTTATTGGGGGGTTTAGTTCTCGTTTAACATTTATAAAGTGCAGTGCATATAGTTGGAGCTGTACAAGACCCTGGTGGGGCAAGCTACACAAACAATATTTTTATTTTGTTATCTCTGTGTGTTAAAGTCCATATGGCAGATTCACTAAGAGCTGAATTTGCGTTAACGTCCAATTTGCTCACATCGCAACACTTCGCCAAGTATAGATTCGCCAGGAAACCACCAATTCACTAAAATCTGAAGTTGCCTCCAGGGCACTGAGCGCTGTACGGTGGGAAGTTAAAGTTGAATGGATGTATATGTTGCAGCAAATACATTACATTACACAAGCCCAAGGAACCTTAATAAAAGAAAATAGAGTTGTTATATTGCCCTACACATGATCCCAGTGTATAGTTTATGTGCCATATGTTAGGAAATGTAGGGGGGAAGGTGGGTACCCCAGAAAAAATTTACGATCTTTTGCAGCCTATCACCCTGAAAAATGAAAAGTCACCATTGTTTTTTGGGACTTAAGCTGGCCATAGATGTTGAGATTTTTAAAAGATCCGATCCTCATCGTGAGACCACGATTTTCTCGGAATGATCGTACGGATTGACCATCAACTAAAAAGACCAATTTGCCAGAAAACAAAGGGGAGCTGCCTGCTTGGCCCTGCAAACATAGATAGATTGCACTGGAACCGACAAAGATTTTTTGACCTGGCCGATCAATTTCCCGCAGATGTCGGCCGAAAAATCGTAAGATGTACGATCGTTTGAATCCCACTAACCGCACGATAATTTCGAAGGATTGGTCAGACTTCCCTAAAATCGGTCGTTCGGCAAGAAGAATCGTCGCGTCTATGGGGAGCTTTAGAAAAATTTTCAACTATTTTTTGAGGAAGTCCTATCTACTCTATTGCACTTCGCCTGGTCTGAGGTGGGTGGCGAAGGCAAGTCTAGCGCAAGAGGTAACGTTCAGTAAAATCCACATCTTAGTAAATTTGTGAAGTTACGTCCCTTCGCCAGAGCGCAACTTCGGCAGGCGTAAGGGAGCGAATTATCGCTAGAGTCTATCTCCTTCGCTAGCGAAGTTACGCCTGCGCCCGTTAGTAAATCGGCGAAGTAGCGAAATGACGTCACGCTATCGAATTTTCGCTAATGTTAGTCACTTCGCCCCTTTAGTAAATCTGCCCCATATAAGGTAGGAATTCTCAAATTTTCCTTTTTTTCCCCACCAAGGTCTCAGACACTTATTATTCTTAATACAATGGCTTCTTGTAGCAGGGGCATCGTTCTAAAAAATTAATACACTGTTACTTGTGGTCTGCACCCCTTGTAATTAGACAGTGGTTCAGATGTGCAAACTACTCCACACAGAAAATAAACAAACTACTCTAAGTACATCATCTGACCTTCCATGGTTCTGCATAAGAAAGGGTTAAAACAGGCTGTTTCTTTTGTCAGGGTCAAGTCAAACATTCATCACCTTAGCACAGATCTATGTCTGCTCTGTTTAACATAATAAAGACAATATCTACCCTTCCTGAACTCTGAGATGTGGTGTCAAAAGTTTTCAGACCCCTTGGGACCTGGGGTTTTCTGGATAATGGATCTTCTGTAATTTGGATCTTCATACCCTACTAGAAATTAATTTCAACATTAAATAAATCCAATAGGCTGGTTTTGCTTCCAGTAAGGATTAATTATATCTTAGTTGGGATAAAGTGCAAGCCACTGTTTTATTATTACAGAGAGAAAGGAAATAATTTTTTTTAAATTTTGCTTATTTGGATAAAACAGAGTCTATGGCAGACAGCCTTTCTGTAATTTGGAGCTATCTGGATAACGGATACCATACCTGTATTTCAAAGAGCTAAAAAAAAAAAACAGCAATGATCCAGGACTTCAAACTTGTCACAGGGGGTCACCATCTTGGAAAGCATCTGCGACACTCACATTCTCAGTGGGCTGAGCAGCTGTTGAGAAGCTAAGCTTAGGGGTTGTCGAAGGTTGGCCTGTAATATAAGCTGATGCTACAGGGCTGACTATTTAATTCTGATGCTAATTGCACTGTTTTCTGTGCTGCCATGTAATAATTATCTGTATTAATTACTAATCAGCCTTATATTGTGACATTTCTATTCTATGTGTACTGTATATTGTGAGTGAGTCCCTAAACTCAGTAAGTGACAGCAGCACAGAGCATGTGCAGTGAATCAGCAGAAAAGAAGATGGGGAGCTACTGGGGCATCTTTGGAGACACAGATCTTTACTGCTAAAGGACTGTGGTTGCCTTGGGCTGATGCAGAAGCCCAAAACATAATATACACAACATTTCTAGCCACTTCTTTAGTTTAACTTTTCTTTGTTCTTTAAAGTCAAGGAAACCCTGATTCACTTGGGGAGTGGGGTTTGATCACTTGGCGACCTGTTTAGCAAAAGTGGTGAGTTTTTGTAGGGTTTTTTTCTACCATCTTTAAAAAACCAAGAACGTATTTATTAAAAGATCAAACAAATATAAACGCGGAAAGGAATCCAAATCAGGAAATCCTTGTTTTTTAGGAAGATCTGCCAGGTTGCCAAGTGGGCGTAGCTGCTAGCCAGTTTACTGTATTGAGTAAAATTATAGAACTGATCCAGGGGGTGAATATTTTTACAAGGCACTGTATTCTTCAGGTTCCTATGGGCCATACTGTATTGTAGGATATTATCTTTGCCCCAATACAACACAATTTCTAAGGTTTATTCAGCAGTTGGCTGTATCATTACAAACAAATTATCACTGGTGGATGTAAAAAAAAAAAAAAAATTCAAACATCCTTAAAACAGATCCAGAAAGCCAAAAAAGAGTTTAAGTTTAAAAACTATAACTCCCAGCATTCCCACCAATATAAATCTGATTGAGGATGCTGAGTTCTACTTGTAACCAGTTAATACCCCTACATTTCATCTTACACTGCTGTTTGTTTTAACTAATAACGCCACGTTAGCAAAGCAGAAAAACTCACTCACTGAAAGTCTTTAATTAGACTCATGCGCAGATTCGGGGAAGGTCCGCCCTTGCGGAACTCAGAGGCACTCACTCATGGTTCCGCCCAAATGCAGAGGCGCTCACGTGACGTTGTTGTTGCGTTCCGTCCATACTACGTAAAACTATTACGATAAGCGCATGTGATGACGCCACAGCAGGTGGCTGCGAAATGACCAATCGGAGCTTGTATCGCACGGGCGTTCTTCTAGTACCAGCACCTCCAGCCAATCAGATTAAAAGTACTTGCATTGCGTAAGGTGCGTCCGCCAATTTTACGCAGGTGCGTCCGCCAATCAGAATTTAAAGTACATGTATTCTGTGGTAGTTCTCTCATTTCAGCAACAAGTGTGACGTTTACATTTATATAAACAAACTTTATTGATTCTATTTCACCACAAAATGCACAGCGAGGCGCTGGAGGCAATAAAAGAAGCAGTATAAGCAGTTATAGGAAAAGTGACCTCACTGCTATCATTAAATTGTAAAACTCCATCTCCTGTCAGTACAACTACAGGTTGAGCATTGCTAGTTGACATTGTAACCTTGTAGTGGCACAAATAGCAGTAAGTGAATATGTTTATATGACCAAACGTAAATAGTTGCTGAAGCGTTTTTGGCAATAGGTTGGGGTCAGTGACACATAAGTGTGGCCTAACACATTTACATTTTTTGAAGGGCCTGGCCCTCATCGACTCACCGCTAACCAGGTCTGGATGGGGAGTCAAAATAGGCCCCAAAATATTTAGAAGTTGGTTTTACAAAAATGTATTGAAACTGTATGTGAATTAGTGTATCATAGGGCCTCTATATATCCTGGGCCCCATTCTTCTATAGTTACACCCCTGCCTACCAGCCTTGCCCTTATTCATAAAGTTCTGAATGCAGACAGTGCTCTATTAATCAGGAGAAAACAGGGCACAAAGTGCTAAATACATTGCAGACTGCACCTGTTCTGTGCTTGATAAAGTTTACTATTTACTAATAATACTTCCTCGCACTCCTTTAGGTTCCAAATGACCCAGGTGCTACCTGCAGTCATACATGTCCAAGGTAGACAGGTGCACACTGGAAAAAATAAATTATATATATATATATATGTGTGTATGTACGTATGTGTGTATATATATATATATATATATATATATATATATATATATAGATATATATAGATATATATAGATATATAGATATATAGATATATATATATATATATAGATATATATATATATGTACACATATACACATACATGTCCGAGGTAGACAGGTGCATACTGGAAACTTTTTTAAAAGTTTAAAAAAAACATAAATTTTTATTAGTTCAAGTTAAAAAGTTAAAAAAAACAGGCCAAAGATTGGTCTACATCTAAGACCTTTATCAAGACCTTGGCCTTTTTTTAACTTGATTTAATAAAAATTATGGTTTTTTTTTAACTTTCAAAAAAGTTTCCAGTGTGCACCTGTCTACCTTGGACATGTGTGTATATATGTGTACATATATATATATATAATATATAGTGAATAAAGTACCCCCTTTTGTAAAATATAAGGATATTATAAGTTACCGAGGAGTTTCATGACCATATAAAAACACGAGGCCGAAGGTAACTTCTAATATCCTCATATTTTGCAACTGGGGGTACTTTATTTATTATAATACACAAGTTTCGGTGAGTCATGTGACAGAAATGACATCAGAACTCACCATTTATAAGGATATAATTTACAGGATATTCATGGCTTTTGTGTATTATATATATATATATATATATATATATATATATATATATATATATACACACACACACAAAGGTATCCGTTATCTGGAAACCAGTTATCCAGAAAGCTCCAAATTACGGAATGGCTGTCTTTTGGAGGCACCATTTCATCAATTTTTAAAAACGATTTCCCTTTTCTGTGTAATGATAAAACAGTAGCTTGTACTTGATCCAAACTAAGATATAATTAATCCTTATTGGAAGCAAAACCAGCCTATTGGGTTTATTTAAGGTTTACACAATTTTCTAGGGACAGATTTATCAAGGGTCTAATTTAGAGTTCATTGGAGTTTCCCATAAATTCAACAAAAATTTGACCAACTGCAATTTATTTTAAAAAAAAATTACATGGGAATGGGATCGACCCGCAAACCTGGATTTTCAGGAAGGCTGCAAACAACTCCATATTGATCCCAGTACGTTCCCCATAGTCTAAAACAGTAATTCTGCAGTTTTAAGGTGGCGAATAGTCGAATTCTAATTCTTAAAGAGCCAATACATGATGAAGATTTAATTAGAACTTTTTTAAAAATCTCGAATTGAATTTTAACTATTCCCTAGTCGAATTTCAAAAAAACCCAAAAAACTTGAAAATTCAAATTTTCACTTCAACCCTTGATAAATCTGCCCCTTAAAGTATGAAGATCCAAATACAGAAAAATCCGTTATCTGGAAAAGCCCAGGTCCTTAGCATTCTGGTTAATGGGTCCCATGCCTGCACAAAAAGAGCATCACAGTTTTATCATGAAAAGTAGAAAATCCATACTGTTTCTCGAACATCTATGGTCAGTGAGCCTACACAAAAATAGTGTCTTTGTCCAATGCCCTACCTTTACAATAAACTGGATAGGCTGGCATTTTCAGGCTGCACAGGGCAGGTACAATTGCATAGGTTACATTCTTAGCATACCACCCACATTCCCTATTTGTAACTTATAGATAGGTAATTATACACTGTTGTGTGCTGTTTTTCAGGCACGGTGACTCGATCTGCAGAGCCTACGCTCTAAGTATGCTCAGTGTCGGACTGGGGCACTGGGGGCCCACCAGAGAACCTGATCTGAAGGGCCCCCCAATTTACTCACGAAAGCCGACAAGGTAAAATAAACAGAATGCATAACAAAGTGAACATTTTTTTTATTTGTATACTATTAAATAACATTAAATTGTCACTATTAAATAACCTTATTAATAAGTATAATTTTTAATCACCTATAAAAAAAAACACACAAACCAGTATACCTGCATAATAAACCAGCGATGTAAGCTCGGGATAGACAGAAAAACGATAATATATAGTATAGTATTTCTTACTTAATTAATTGTTACACCTGCAGTGATATTGGGGTTAATTATCATTAGGCAAAGTGTCTATTTCCCTTCCCCTGTGGGATTAGCTTGCCCTTTAACCAAAATAACACCTAAATGGCACCATCTGTGTTTCCAGATTTTGTACTTACAGACATTTAAAGGTATTGCTTGCGTAGTAAATAGTTGTTGCCCCTTGTTTTTAAGCACTGTTAGCATCCATCGGTTTCTAAAAAGATGTGCTAAACATCATGTAAAAAACCTTTAATAAATAAATTTAAAAGAGAAAATTGCACTCACATAAATATGCTTGGAATTAGCGGATAAAAGTCAGTCCATGGGTATTTCCGGCTCCAATATGTTTGCTCCGCTGGCGGAGGACTGATGGGAATGTAATAGGGACCTTAGATTGTAAGCTCACTTGTCAAGGACTGATGGGATTGTGATAGGGATCTTATATTGTAAAATCACTAGGACAGGAACTGATATAATTGTGATAGGGACCTTATAGTGTAAGCTCACTGGGCAAGAACTGATGGAAATGTGAAATATATATATAAAAATAGAGAGAGGGGTACACAGTTTCTTCACATCAGTACACCATCAGCTTTATGAATCACATTTCATCAACTTGTAATTGATTAAAAATTAATGTTACACTTTTTCCAGCTTGCAAATGGGGGTCACTGACCCAATCTAAAAAACAAATGCTCTGTAAGGCTACACATGTATTGTTTTTGCTACTTTTTTATTACTCATCTTTCTATTCAGGCCTCTCCTATTCCTATTCCAGTCTCTTATTCAAATGAGTGCATGGTTGCTAGGGTAATTTGGACCCTAGCAACCAAGTGGCTGAAATTGCAAACTGGAGAGCTGCTGAATAAAATGCTAAATAACCCAAAAAACAAAAATAATAAAAAATGAAAACCAATTGCAAATTGTCTCAGAATATCACTCTACATCACACCAACAATTAACTCAAACATGACTATAGGGGTACTTAAGCCCTACATTCACTGGCAGCTTGGTTCCTCCTCGACACCCCAGACAGGCAAATTCCATCACTGACTCTGCTGCCCCATCCTCCCCCATATTCTCTCTCCCCCCCAGATTGTTTGCTCACCAGAAAAGTACTGTATTCAAGCTGGTCTCTAGCTAGAGGAGAAGCCAAGAACGTAGCAATAGGCTGCAAAGAACAAACGATGCCATGAGGGCACAGGCAGCAGGTCAATCAGAACCCAGGAACCACACCAGTACTCCCTCCCTGACGCGCTCTTTCTCTCTGATTCCCCCACCACGTGAGGGCGCAGGCACAGGCAAGTGACGTCATCAGGGCTCAAATCGGAAAATAGGCGCACAGCTGAAGCGCAGCCACCAGGTGGAGAAGAGGCAGGAGGCGGGTCATAGCTGCGTGATACAAACTCACGAGCTGAGCACCAGCAGCAATATAGATTATATAGCAGTGAGCGCTGTCGTCTAGTGGCCACAGGGGCCCACAAGGACTGGGGCCCACCGGGATTTTTCCCGGTGTCCCGGTGGGCCAGTCCGACGCTGAGTATGCTGCCTGAAGCACAGGCAGGTGATTTGCCCTAAGGCTTCAAGGCATTTTAACACACGAACGTCATTGAGATCCAAGGATGGCGACCTTGCCTCACCTGTAGTATAGGTCCTATGTACAAAATGCATGCCCCAGGGAAGTAAAATGTGACAGATCAGGTACACCTGGGACCAGCTGCCTTCCAGTAGGGGCAATTAAATAAATTTTAAAAAAAACAAACACCAGTATATTTAAATGAACTCAAGTTTTGTCAAGTGGGCTGTACTCACACAGACGCATGTATGCGCCAAATGCAGGTGAAATGCAAAATGCATTTGGCGTTTACATGTGTCTGTGCGAGTACCGCCCACTTGACAATAATTGGATGGGTCTACTACTGTGCTCCTCTGCGGCTGAACGGAAGAAAGCGCAATGCAGGGGATCACACGAAAAAACCATCCATGTTCAAGAGCCCTTATTGTTTTTGTCTTTCCATTCCAGGCAAATACTGGTCCCAGTGCTACCCATGACTATGGAAGAATACAGGGAGGAGCAAT
This sequence comes from Xenopus laevis, assembly GCF_017654675.1. Lineage (NCBI taxonomy): Eukaryota > Metazoa > Chordata > Amphibia > Anura > Pipidae > Xenopus > Xenopus laevis. The sequence goes on along the minus strand of NC_054385.1, from coordinate 19,532,161 downwards.
GTGGCAGAAGCCCAAGCCTAAGAGCTGCAGCTACTCAACCAAAGCCCTGTCCAGACACTCACAGGTATAAAAAAACAATGTAGGACAACAACTTTATTTATTTTTATTATTACAGGTATGGGATACGTTATCTGGAAACCCGTTATGCAGAAAGCTCTAAATTACAATGCCCGCCTCCCATAGACTCTATTTTATCCAAATAATCCAAATTTATAAAAACAATTGCCTTTTTCTCTGTAATAATAAAACAGTAGCTTGTACTTTATCCAAAATAAGATATAATTAATCCTTATTGGAGGCAAAACCATCTTATTGGGTTTATTTAATGTTTATATGATTTTCTACTAGACTTAAAGGGGTGGTTCACCTTTAAGGTAACTTTTATTATGTTATAAAACAGCCAATTCTAAGCAACTTATCAATTGGTTTTCATATTTGTTTTCTATAGTTTTACAGTTATTTGCCTTTTTTGGCTGACTCTTTGCAGCATTTAAATGGGCGTCGCTGACTCTTCTAAAATACAAATGCTCTGTAAGGCTACAAATGTATTGTTATTGTTACTATTTATTACTTATCCTTCTATTCAGACTGTCTCCTACTCATATTCCAGTCTCTTATTCAAATCAATGCATGTTTGCTAGGGTTTAGACGGGTTAAAATGCAAATTGAAGAGCTGATGAATAAAAAGCTAAATAACTCAAAACCCTTCAATAATAAAAAATGAAAACCAATTGCAAATTGTGTCAGAATATCACTCTCTACATCATACTAAAAGTTATCTCAAAGGCGAACAAACCCTTTAAGGAATGAAGATCCAAATTAGGGAAAGATGCATTATTTGGAAAACCTCAGATCCCGAGCATTCTGGTTCAGGTTCTTGCCTGCATACTCAGTTTGGCCACTGCAGCAAACAGTGTTGGACTGACCCACCGGGGCCCAGGTGTTAGTGGGCCTCTTGCATCTAACCAATTAACCTAGTTCATGGTTATTCCCTATTTCTTTATGGGAACAAAGAGGTTTAATAATGGAAGAATAGAGTATAGTATTTAGAGAAAAGAGACTAGGAGAATAAAGAGGTTGAGTGAGGAGAGGAGGTATGGGACCTGCTATCCAGAATATTCGGGACCTGGGGTTTTCCGGATAACAGATCTGTAATTTGGATCTTCGTGCCCTAAGTTTACGAGAAAATTGTGCAAACATTAAATAAACCAATAGACTGGTTTTGCTTCCAATAAGGATTAATTATATTTATAGACGCACTGAATTATTTTTAATGTGGCTGTACTCACACAGACGCATGTAAGTACCAAACGCAAGTAAAATGCAACATGCCGCATCCCATCCTGCTTTCAGCGCTTACATGCGTCTGTGTGAGTACAGCCCCACTGAAAAGAATACAGTGAGTCTACTCCTGCGCTCCCCTGCGGCTGAACACATGAAATCGGAACGCAGGGGAGCGAAGCTAAAAAAACTTGTCTGTAAGAGCCCTATCACCAAATTCCCAATCATCATAACTGTGGTTTCAAATTACTTACACCAGCTTATGCTAAATGTTTTTATGTTGAAGATATTGTGGGGGGGGTTTGATAAAAGTGTAATAAAATAAATCTGGTGTAATATATTATTTAGCTGTTAAATAGCCATTGAAAGAATGTCAAATGAACCCCTTTTTAAATGGGTTGTTCACCTTTAAATTAACTTGTACAGGTATGGGACCTGCTATCCAGAATGCTCGGGACCTGAGGTTTTCCGCATGAGGGATCTTTCCGTAACTTAGATCTTCACACCTTAAGTCTACTAAAACATCAATTAAAGCCAACAGGTTTGTTTTGTATCCAATAAGGATTAATTATATCTTAATTGGTAAGAAGTACAAGGTACTGTTACATAACTACAAGGAAAAAGCAAATTGTTTTTAAAAATCAGGATTATTACCCTAGCAACCATGCAGTGATTTGCATAGGAGACTGGAATATGAATGAGGCTTGAATAGAAGGACGGGTAATAAGCAATAATAATACATTTGGGTTTCAGGTGAAAGTGTGGAACTACATCCTTTTCCATATTGTCCGTTTTCCTGATTATACGGCAGGGTGTGCAAAGTAATTTCAAAATCTCAAAGTCTAGGGTCAACACAAGAATGGCTACTCTGATCTCGCATTTAGATTTGATTTGATTGGTTGAAATTTTAAAGAGATATTCTCTAGCTCCAGAATGCAAATTATTCCTCATCTAAATCCTGATCACAGCCATGCATCATCAGCGTGTCATCATTTAAAGCCATCATTTAGATCAATTCTATTTGAACAGCCCCTAAGCACAGCTCTACCGCCCCAGTCTCCATAACAAGGATCTCACAAAGTGATCTGCCTCTTCTGCAAAGCAATTTATCATATTTTCTGCCTAATGACTCTCTTTCTGTAATTTACCCAGCTAATTAAGCATGATGGAAAGGTCCCTGCTTAATTTATCAGAATGCTGTCCCCCCCCTCCCTGACACTGCAAGGGTTAAATCTGAGCACAATCATTAGGGGTAGAAAGCAATAAACTGCTTGCTGACCTCTGACTTCTCTTCTCCCTGATGTGTAATTGGCATCTATAATTCGGCAGGTGCTGAAACTCTCTTTATTTGCCACAGAAGGTCCGTGTTATTGAGCCAGTCGTCAGTCTTTCTTCCTTTAAACCCTTTCTATTCCCTGCTGGATCTCGTCGGACACTTGAGAAATAAAATCCACCAGGCCAGAGGTCAGACCTTAATCTCAAGAGTCTACCCAGGATAAAACTCTCACTGATCATCAGCTTGTCATATTGATTTGATACCCTAAGGGGGATTACACCCCAGATAAATGTAGACAATAATTGTATTGTGTGTATTTTACACTGAACGCTTGTTTGTGAATGATATGCATAATGGCAGCACCGTGTCTATTAAAGCAATTGTTCAACTTTAAGTTAACTTTTATGTATGATGTAGCGAGTGATATTCTGTGCCAATTTGCTATTGGTTTTAATTTTTGGTTTTTCGGTTATTTAGCTTTTTATTCCGCAGCTCTCCGGGTTGCAATTGCTAGGCTCCAAATTCTCCTGGCAACCATACATTGATTTGAATAAGAGACTGGAATATGAATAGGAGAGGCCTGGATAGAAAGATGAGTTATAAAAAAAAAATAGGAACAACAATATATTTGAAGACAGAGCATTTGTTTTTAGATGGAGTCAGAAGAAGAAGGCAAATCATTTAAAAAAAACCTATAAAAAATAAACAATGAAGACCAATTGAAAAGTTATTTAGAATGGGCTATTCTATAACATACTAAAACTTAACTCGTTTAGAAGGCATTGTAGAAGTATTAAACGCAGAGTAAAGGGCGGATAATATATACAGAGCAGGCAACTAGTTTCCATAAAAAGCAGAGATTATATGCACAGCTTGTTTCTATGTTATACGCAGAACAGGGAGTGTATTTGTTATACAGATATGGGATCAGTTATCCGGAAACCTGTTATCCAGAAAGTTTCGAATTACAGAAAGGCTTTCTTCCATAGACTCCATTTTATCCAAATAAACCAAATTTTTAAAAATAATTTCCTTTTTCTCTGTAATAAAACAGTAGCTTGTACTTGATCCAAACTAAGATATAATTAATCCTTTTTGGAAGCAAAACCAGCCTATTGGGTTTATTTTACAAGAGAACGGGAACAAAAAGTTATAGTGTAGTTAGGGTAGGTTAATTCAAGGATGGAAGAAAGACTGATAACACTATTAGGGCAATGACACAAATCTGCGCTACTGCTAATGCCCTGCCATTGCCTAAGATTGTGATTGACGCAAATAAAACATAACTTGTGGCGATTCACCCTAATTGCCTTCATTCACATTTCCCCATGATTAATGTTTTGCTTGCTACGATTGCAGCAATCGCAAGGAATTTTCCTGAACAAATGCGCATGCAAAGCACGAAAATTTTCTTGACTTTCGGCACATGGGCAGTTGTTTGGGTCTGGAAAATTACTCCAACTGAGCATGCACTGAAAATGAAGGTCTGCTTCCGAAGTTTAACAAAGAAAAGAAGATGGCTGCCATGAACTGCGGGGGACAGAATCTGCACTGAGGGGTAAGTAAAAAGTTAGGGGCATTTGCCCCGGGTACCACCTAAGCTGGGGGGGAGAGGGGAAGGGGGTCTGCATTTGTTATGTTACTGGTTTGTTTCTCTTTTAAGAACACAAATTCAACTATTCACCACCTATAACCTGCCGAATTTTTATATGTATGAGTTTTTTTCAGAGAAACAACTCAAATTAAGTTTGGTCGAATTCGATTTGAATTTTCAAGTCCGTAAAAGCTAGAGTTTTAGATATTATTTAATTGTCATAAATATGACAGACCTGACTGACACTCACAGTAGATTCTACACGGTATGGCCAAAGCTGCCTAAAAAAAAGGTAAAATGATGGGAAAAGTATCAGGTAGAGTGAAACCATTTTCACCATGTTTCTTGGGTGCATATATAGTGCCATAAAAGAATTACTACTGTGGAACGGTCAATAGATACATCTTGGATATAGGGGTATTCCTTATGTATTATTTAAAAAATACCATTTTTTTTCTTATTTTCATTTGCCTGTGATGACCAGGCTAGCTCAATTATACACTGCTGCTACACTGGTAGTACATTATTGATCTGAACCCCTAGAAACAAGCCTTTACTTGATAGGAACAAAAAAGAGGGGTTAAATGGTGTGTGAGATGCACTGGGCTTCAAAACAAATATTAAGTGAAAATAAGTAGTGATGGGCGAATTTGCGCCGTTTCGCTTCGCCGAAAAATTCGCGAATTTTGCGCGAAATTCGCGAAACGGCGAAAAATTCGCGAAACGGCGCCGGCGTCTCGTTTTTGACGCCGGCGCCCGTTTTTGACGCCGGTGCCCGTTTTTGACGCGGGCGTCCATTTTTCAAAAAAAAAAATTTTTGACGCCGGCGAATTTTTACCGCGAATTTTCGCGGGCGTTTCGCGAATTTATTCGCTCGGCGCGAATCGCGCAAATTCGCCGCGAATTCGCGCCTGGCGAATAAATTCGCCCATCACTAAAAATAAGCACATTCTGTTCTTCATCTGGTGGGATTGCAGACAAGATTAAAAAGGGAAATATACAGCACTTACCTGAAATATGTATCTCTAAATAAATGCTGCCATATTGCTTAGTGTTGCTGCTAAAAATATTTGCATGACAAGAAGCAACACTCTTTGTGACCCCCGTACCCCAAATGTGGTGTAAGTATACACTAAAGTAAAGTAATTTTATATATATATATATTTAGTGAATAAAGTACCCCCTCTGGTAAAATATATAGTGAATAAAATACCCCCTATTGTAAAATATAAGGATATTATAAGTTGACCGTACAAAACCACGAGACCGAAGGCCTATTTGTTATGTGGGTATTGACAGAAACTGCACCTGCTCATCTGCTCACAGATGAAGGATTTCACCCCGAAAATGAGAAACTGTGCAATTTCTTGCTGAATTTCAACCCAAAGGCGATTGGTGCCATGAGATAAACCATCATGTGCCAACACTCCTCCAATCAGATAATGGTTTGTTACTTATATGCATGCCCGAAAGGACACAGGATTCTTGAACATATAAGGGTAGGACTCCACAGGTGATTTTGGCTCGATCCGAAAAACGCAGGCGTCAAGTCGGATGTGATGGAAATAAGGATAAGTTCAACGGTGTCACACTGTTGAACCGACGTGACACGACTGTCGGATGCAGATGCTGCACACTGCTTCTGCATCCAACAGTGGTGTCGCATCGGATCAACGCTGCAACTTCATCTGACATTTCCATATTTTACCTTAAGTCCATCTAAGCCGACGTTTTTGCGCAGCATGTCGGATCGCACTGAAATCGCCCATGGAGTCCTACCCTAAGAGAGCAGCACTGCAACAAATCAATTTCATAAACCAAGCATACGATTCATGTCAGCATTCAGCACTATGACAAACCAAATCTTGTTAACATTGTACGTTTTATTAAATTAAGTTTTTTGTTTGTTTCTGGTTTTTTGTTTTTTTTTTCTTTTTTTTTCTTCTTTAAAGCACCTTATGGAACAAAAGACCATTAATTTAAAACAAAAAAACAAAACAAAAATAAAATAAAGAAATGGATCTCTCTCTCTCCAGAAAACATGCAGTCCTTGCTTTGTTGCAATGATTTTCAGCAATCATTGGCTTCTCGTAGGATTATAGTGGCTAAAAACTAACCTTCTGGTCTATGGAGAAAATCAAACAAAATATAGGAAGGAAAAAAAAATAAAATAGATTAAACATCAAATTTACAATAACTTCTCACAGTTCAAATTTTGTTAATTCCACGTCACGGTGACATTCATGCAGAGGAGACAAGGAAGTGGCTTGGGATTTGGATTAATCTAGTGGGGAAATCTAGTTTTTACACAATTCTATACAAATACTGCAAGTTTTTTTTTTATTTTTACAGTTTAATACAATAGTGGGTTTTGCTTTTGAAAAGAAACTAAAGTTCACATCTCTTCCTCATGCTTTTTCCTTATACCCTTGTTGGCTTCAGCAAGTATCAGCGTGGCTGTTTCTGTTTTTTGCAGACATTTGCTCACCGCCGTGAATTCTGGGAATGACAAATGGGCTGATATGGCTGTAAATAGTCTCTGAGGGTCCATTTTGGTTTTTTTTTTTTATCGTTGACGGGTGGGAAAAATAAAGGGAATTCTCATGACGCAAAGTAGGAACTCTGCATTGAGTACAGTCGGTCAATGGGATTCCCCACCCTGGCTTGCATTGAGGTGACCTCTGAAGATGCCAAAAAGCAATCGCTGAGGCTGGTTAACGAGGTATCGCTGTCGATGTCGTGAAATATGGTGTCATTGCCTGTAATGGAAACATAACATTAATATTAAATGCCAACTAACCAATTAATCATTATCAGCCTTCTCACAATAAACATTTAACGAATGAAACTGATTTAGAGACTGGTGGTATATAATCTTCATGCCCAAGACTTTGTACCACTTGCATGCCGCCCAACATTTTGGAAACAAAAAGATTTTTGTTTACCATATGTGGCCCATTTTTGTGGCCACTACAATGTTCATTGTAGAAAATGTGTCAGGTTATGAAAGTTTGAACACATTTCTGTGGCTTGTATGGGTTATTACAGCTTTGCTAATGATTGTGAATTGCCCTTTAATCTGCAAGTCACAGTTTCCCCAAGAGACCTGCGTATCTTAAATTGTTACAATTATTTATTTGCTTATCTTAAATTGTTACAAAAGTATCCAAGTGCACCTGGCATGTATTCTATGCTCTCTGCCAAAACCAAGTATTAGAAACATGGGGGTATATTTATCAAAGCGTGAAGTTAGAGATCACCACAGTCTGCTAGAGTGCCGCCACTTTCCACTCATTTCTATGGGAGTGTTTATCAATGGGTGAAAGTGAAAGTTCACGCTTTGATGAATACGCCTTTGAAAATGCCATAGAAATTGATGGAAAGAGGCAGTCTGTCACTATAGCGGACTGGGCAATCTCTAACTTCACTCTTTGATAAATATACTCCTTTGTATCTTTTTCTGGCTGTTTAATGCAGGAAATCAAAGAGAAAGTCAGGACATTTAAGTAAGAAACTGGGACTGCGGATTGAGCCATCAAAATTGGAACTGAGTGTCCTGCGAAAAACAGGGCAGTTGGGAGGTATGTACTTGTCTCTGAACTGAGGCCAAACAGACTTTCAATGGACACTATAGTTTCTGGGTACTGATATCAATGGAAGTTCCTTCATATAGGTGAGCAATATGGCAACTGTCTTTAATATACTGTATATTAATTATATTAAAGACAGATGTTTTCTGTACATGAGCCATCCAAGTTGTCCTTTGTAGGTTCATATCCCTCCCGCTGATGTCAGTGGCCCATATATGTGCAATGTGCAGATGAGTGATGTCATCTGTTGTGGGCAGTTCAAAGGGACATTGGGCAATTGAGCTTTATTGGCCTTTAAGAGAGAATTTTTTTTCTGTAACTGAAAGATGAGCTAGAGATCTGCATTAGGATCCTTTAGGGAGGCACACTTCACCAGACAAAAATTCACTCAGACAACGCTGATTCACTAACAAGCAGGGTCGGACTGGGGGGCCCGGGGCCCACCGGGACTGGTGTCCAGGGGCCCCCCCCCACCTACTTGTAAGGTGAATCGCCGCTCGGCATAATTGCCAAGGCGGCGCATCGCGCATGCGCAAACGGCGCTAGGCGCGCATGCGTAAACGTTGCGCATGCGCAAACGGCGCTGCGATGTGCTGAATTTTTTTTTTAAAAACTGTTTGGGAGAGGGGGTCTGGCCCCGCGGGGGCCCACTAGGGTCGGGGCCCCATGGGTATTTTCCCGGTATCCCGCCGGGCCAGTCCGACACTGCTAACAAGCGAAGTTGCGTCCAGGTCACCAAACGCTGGCGAAGTTGCGCTGGCATTAAGTCGGCAAGCAGAGCGCAGTTGCGCTAGCGTTGGCTAATTTGCATACAGAAGGAAGTTAAAGTTAAATGGACGTATATGTTGCAGCAAATACATTACACTAAACAAGCCCAGGGAACCTTAATAAGAGTTGTTATATTGCCCTACACATGAGCCCAGTGTATAGTTTATGTGCCATATTTTAGTAAATTTAGGGGGGAAGCCAGTTACCCCAAAAAAATTGTACGCTCTTTTGCAGCCTATCACCCTGAAAAATTGGACTTAGAAAAATTAAAGTTTGAGGAAATCCTATCTACTCTATTGCACTTCGCCTGGTCTGAGGTGGCGAAGGCAAATCTGGTGCAGTAAAATCCGCATCTTAGTGAATTTGCTCAGTTATGTCCCTTCGCCAAAGCGAAACTTTGTCTGAGCGCCAGCCTCTTTTTCTAGCAAAGGTGCGCCTGCGCCCATTAGTAAATCGGCATAGCACCGAAATGGTGTCACGCTGGCAAATTTTCACCAGAGTTAGTCACTTTGCCCTTTAGTAAATTTGCCCAATAGTGCAGTCAATGGATCATGAGAAAGCACATGCAGTTTGGATAGCCAACCAGCTGGCTTGAATTCTGATTGGCCAATATAAGAAAAATCATTTAGGATCACATAGAGATTGTAATAAGCTGCCAGTATGGCCAAAAGCTCCAGATTTACTGATTTTGTATTCATCTGATTGCAACATGAAAATCATTCAAAAAGCACTTAGGGAAAAAAATCTTAGAAAAATTGCTAGTGTATCCCTCATTAATATTGGGTGGTTATTGCTATTTTATCTCAGCACCTCCTAGTCAGGTGGTAAGGATTACAGCCTGGAATCTTGCAAATGGATCAGTAAATGTAACAACACGCATATTTGTATATGTATAAATATGTTACTGCCAATGATTCGGTGAGTAATACGTAAAAGGTACTATGTCAGCTTGTTTCAGGTTACATAATTATACGGTATCACATGACAGACTTACACAAGAACATGTAAAATCCCCATACATTTGCACTGTTTCTCAAGTGGATTAGTTATGTTATGTAAGTAATTTATGCATTCTGTAGGGAGAATACCAAGGATTCATTTATGAGCAGTTTACAGTGAGAGATGTCTTGGCAAATATGCCTCCTGCTCCAATGTATTTCTATTTCAGAGAACATTTTTTTCATATGTAGCAGCCTGGGAATTAGGTTGTAAACCTCAAAAGTGGGAGATTTCATAGTACAGGTATGGGACCTATTACCCAGGTGTTCTCTGGATAACTGATCTTTCAGTAATTTGGATCTTCGTACTAGAAAATCATGTAAACATTAAATAAACCCAATAGGCTGGTTTTGCTTCCAATAAGGATTAGTTATTATCTTAGTTTGGATCAAGTACAAGCTACTGTCGTATTATTAAAGAGAAAAAGGAAATCATTTTTCAAAATTTGGATTATTTGGATAAAATGGAGTCTAGGGAAGACAGCCGTTCCGTAATTCAGAGCTTTTAGGATAATGGGTTTTCGGATAACCGATTCCATACCTGTACTTGATCTGATCTTGATCAACTAAATTGGTCATCCAATCAGCCATGATTCTATTCCCTCTCTCTATCCTTCATCCACCCAGTTTATGTTGCCCCTTGGCTTCCATGTTCAAAAAAATAAATATATTTTAAAGGGGTTGTTCACCTTTAAATTTACTTTTAGTATGATGTAGACAGTGAAATTGAGACAATTTGTAATTGGTTTTCGTTTTTTATTATTTGTTGTTGAGTTATTTAGCTTTTTATTCAGCAGCTCTCCAGTTTACAATTTCAATAGTCTGGTTGCTAGGGTCCAAACTACCCTAGCAACTATGCTTTCATTTAAATAATAGACTGGCATATGAATAGGAGAGGCCTGAATAGAAAGATGAGAAATAAAAAGTAGCAATAACAATACATGTGTAGCCTTACAGAGAATGTGTTTGTTTGTTTTTTTTAGATGGGGTCGGTGACTCCCCATTTGAAAGCTGGAAAATGTCAGAAGAAAAAGGCAAATAATTCAAAAACTATAGAAAAAGAAAAAATTAAGGCCAATTGAAAAGTTGCTTAGAATTAGCCATTCTATAAAGCACTGCGTATCTTGACAGCGCTATATAAATAAATGATGATGATGATGATGATAACATATTAAAAGTTAACTTAAAGGTGAGCCTTAAAACATCAAATTCAAAGTGAGCATATTTTTTTCAGAAAACAATAACACAGTTTCAATATTTGCTATGTTGTACTAATACAACCAGTGGAGTATCTAGATATTACTGGGCCCACACCAAATTATTTTTCAGGCCCCCAAAATGTATAGAGGCTGACTTGTTTTACTGTATTAGAATTGTATACAAATTAAGGCTTTATGGGGCCCCTATACCCCCAGGCGCCCCTGCTTCCTCTGCCGTTACACCCCTGAATACAACATAAAGGGGGTTTTTGATTTGCAAATCATCCCATTCTATTATTTATATTTTACACAGTACCCCAACTTATTGAAAATGGGGTTGTAGTAATTAAGTCAAACTGTTTCCAAGTCATAGTAACTCATAGCAACCTATCAGATGTTTGCTTTTATTATTTAAAGGGGAACTCCACACAAACATAACTTAATATTTTTGAAAAGTAAACATAATTTCAAGCAACTTTGCAATATACATCAATTAAAAAATATGCAGACTTTTCATGATTTTTAATGGTTTGGACAGTTCCATAAACCTAGCCCCCTGCTCTCCTTCTAATCGGTCTGACTACTTTGCTGAGCTGACTACTGTTACTTTGTATCAACAGTCAAATACAAGAGTCCTCTGCACTCAACCCATTATCAATATATTTAAGACAGCGACATTTTGTGCATACTGCTACTAAAAAATGCCTTACCCTTTAAACAAAACAGGGATTGTTTGTCCATATATTGCAATATATTTAAGCTGGCCAACTACGTCAAAGTCATCCCATATCTGGCCAGTCCTATGCTCAATTTTCATCTGATTCATTAAGAATTCAATTGCTTAATTATACATTTTACAATTTTATTAGCAGTATGCACAAAATGTCGCTGTCTTAAATATATTGATAATGGGTTGAGTGCAGAGGACTCTTGTATTTGACTATATGTATTTTGTGGTCACACCCTCATTGCACCCCCGCCTAATGGTTTTAAAAAATAGTGGTGAGCACAACTTTCCCTTGTTTGTTATACTTTGTATCAACAGCCATCTGTCCTCAGCCTGCATCCTGCAACCCCCACAATTCCATGCACATGTGATTTCTATAAGGAACAGAACGTCACAGTGCAATGCATTGTGGGTTATGTAGTTCCTGCATGCTGTCTGTAAGCTGTGGAGAAGTTGCAACAATTTGTAACATCAGTGTTTAGTCCCTCCTTTCGTGTCAGGATTTCAAATGATGCAGAAAGAGAAGAACTGTTAAACAGCTGGATTTGGCATTTATTCATACTTTTTGAAGTATGGTAACTGTGACGGGTATATTAGGGGTTTCTGTGTTATGTGGGCCTCTTGGAAGCCAGACTTCCCCTTTTAAACTGTGCTTCATCAGAACAACATAGCTGCTGATTGGATGCTATGGGATGTTAGCCCTTGTAACTTCAGTATGCCATATATAAATTGTTCATCATCCCTTTTGCACGGTGACCGAGAGTCGGGACTCCTCTCTTTGCAGATTCCATAATGAAGGCGATAGCATAGTACACATATCCCTCAAACCCTAACGGGTATATTTACTAAAGAGTGAAGTTAGAGATCAGCACAGTCCCCTAGAGTGAAATTTCGCGACTCTCCATTCATTTCTATGGGGTTTTCAAAGGGGTATTTATCACTTTCACCCATTGATAAATACTCTTTGAAAAATCCCATAAAAATGAATGGCAGAATTTCACTTTAGGGGACTGTGCTGATCTCTAACTTCACTCTTATTATGACGTAGAGACTGATATTCGGAGACAATTTACAGTAATTTTATTTAAATTTTGTTTATTATTTGTGGGTTTTTGAGTTATTTAGCTTTTTATTCAGCGGCTCTCCAGTTTGCAATTTCAGCAATCTGGTTGCTGGGGCCAGGGTCGGACATAAATATGCCCCCATATGTTTAAGAATCAAATGTCCCTTTATTTTGAGAAATAGCTCCAGGCCAAACTCATATAAACTGCCCGTTCCAGAAAGTAATTAGAGGTAAATATAATACTGTGAACATGATCCATTTTGAGCGGGATACGATAGCAAAATAGTAAGTTAGCTTGAAAAAAGACACAAGTCCATCAAGTTCAATCTTTTAAGTCTATATATAACCTGCCTAACTGCCAGCTGATCCAGAGGACGGCGAAAAAAACCCATTTGAAGCCTCTCCAATTTGCCTCAGAGGAGGAAAAACTCCTTCCTGACTCCAAGATTGCAATTGGACTGGTTCATAGTGTCGCTTTAATCTGCGCCACATGCTTGGCATTAATCATTGTACAGAGTGCACGCAGCTTACCATAAGGATTCATGTGGTCACCTGGCATTTGTGGAGGTGTAAGTCCTTGCTGGAAGGGGTCTGTGCTGTAGCTGTTCTGATCCATCGTGACGATCTGCTGCTGAGGAGGTGCCAGTGGGGCATATGAGGTCATCATCCCCTCCATGCGGCTGGACATGACCTCTGATTGGTGACAAGGAGCCATGTTAATTCACTCACCCTGACACATTAGTCATCTGCATATCAGTTGTTTGGCATCTTTATATTCATTAATCTATTTCAAGGAATTGTTCAATGTAAAAATAAATAGATAGGCTGGTCAAAATAAAAAATGTTTCTAATATAGTTAGTTAGCCAAAAATGTAATGTATAAAGGCTGGATGTCTAACATAATAGCCAGAACACTACTTCCTGCTTTGCAGCTCTCTTGCTTTACACTGATTGGTTACCAGGTAGTAACCGATCAGTGACTTGATGGGTCATAACTGTTGCATTTTAATCTGATCTGAATGCTGAGGATCAATTGCAAACTCACTAAACAGTTATGTCCCATGTGGCCCCCCTTCAAGTCGCTGACTAACTCAGAGTTAGAGAGCTGAAAAGCAGGTAGTAGTGTTCTGTTCTGTTAGACATCCAGTCACTCCATCCTTTTTACATTTTTGGCTAATTAACTATATAAGAAACATTTTTATTTTGCACAGCCTATTTATTTACCCACTTTTTATTATTACACTGAACTGTTCCTTTAATCTCTCTGCTTGGCTGCTCAATCTGTTCGAGGCTACTTCATGTTACAGTGACTAGAAACACAGCAGAATTTTCAAAATTAAAATTCGGAGGAATATGATCGACCCGAAACTTGAAAAGAAATCAATTTGATTCTCCGATAATAACGCAAATGTCAGGAAGGCTGCAAACAACTCCAATTTGATCCCAGGATGTCTGCCATTGACTAAAACAGCAATTTGAAAGGGTGGTGAATAGTTGAATTTGAGTTCTTAAAGGGCCAGTGTATGCTAAATCTCGAAAATCGAATAAGAATTTTAAAGAAACTCAAATCAAATTTTAACAATTCCCTAGTTGAATTTGACCGTTATGGCCATAAAAATTTTTAATTTTCACTTCAACCCTTGATAAATCTGCCCTTAGGTGTAATGCTTTTGGATTAACAAAATTTATGTTATGGGGAGGGTGTGGGTGTCCCCAGGTATGCCACTACTTTGTGCATCATTCAGAACACACAAGGCAGGGGTCTCTAGGTACAATTGAATCCTGTATTTACCACTAGTTTGTGGGCTACACCCTGCATCTGATGCTGGATTATTAATCTGATGCAAATCTGAGAGCTCATTTGTTATCTGACATGTGCACAGGTCCTGTTTATGGGGACTAATAAGTAAAACTTTGCATTGCTTAGCACGCCAGGACTAGTGCTATATCTATGCTAAATAAGCCCTATAGTATGGGGGGTTTTTTTTGGTTGCATGAGGGAATATATTTCATACTCCTCACCTTCTCCCTCCTTGGTCATAACATGGACTGTAATCTTTGTAACAGTATACATAATTTTATTTCTTGCTCATCTACCCTATATGTCCTATAAATCTATTGAAGCAATGCACAACAATGCATATACAAGTAGCCATATATATATATATATATATATATATATATATATATATATATATATATTTACATGAATATGCTCTGCTTCTTTCCAATCATAGGATTCTACCTGTCTTTACAGCATGAAATTAGGCAGTGGTCCGTATTATTTTCTTATTCCCTACCATGTTTCTGATTACGTATCAGTTTTGTCACATAAAAACAAGATTTCAGACCACTGACTCTTTTATCAGGTAGAATCACATGAGAAAGAGAAAGTAGAAAGCCCCATGTGTACAATGAAATACAGAAGCAGAAAAATGGCTATAGATTAATTTTTTTTAACACTTCACTTTTAGAATCATATATACTGTTTTCAGGCAGTTGTCATAAGTAAACACAGTTGTTATGATAGTGTCCCTTTCATCTGTTAATTGCTGAACAGGAAAAGGATAAGGAAAAAAAAGTGCAACAGAAAAGGAAAGTTCTTTGCTTTTGATATTTTTTTGCAGCATTTATAAACATTTATGTAAAAGTTTGAATAAGATTATGAAAGCAAACATCTGATTATTTGATATGGGTTACTCTTATAAAACACCTCTTATCATAAAAGAAATGTTAAAACCTGTATAAACTGGAACTCAGTTTCCAGTTTAAAATGATAAGAATATTTTGTTGTTACAGATTTGGTTTGGTTTTGGTGACACTTTACAACATTCAATATACAATAGCACATTGTCTTTACTACTGTTCCCATGAAAAGCAATGGAGACAAGTAGAGAATTTTTTAGAATTCTTTTGAAACTTTCCTACTAATATGGGGTTTATAGCTGGAATGCGATGAACGTCTGGCCGGGCCTGTACTTTTTGCTGCAAGTGCACATTATTAAAACGACAATATCACCACCATTTTTAAAGACTAGGATGTCAGACAAGCGCCCAGGATGTTATAACTGATGTTTAGGAAAGCTAAATACAATTGGCTGCTCTTCAATTATAAAAAAAACTACAATGAGGTGTAGCGATGTTGCTTGCAGGCCCATAGGCTGCATATTTTATAGATCTGCATGATTCTGCATAATTCTAGCCTTTTGTATAGAGCAAAAGGAGAGTTTTTATCAGATGGTATAAATGGAGAAATAGAAGGATTAAAAAAAGATATAGTGTGTGTTAAGAATCAGGTTATAGAAGCAAGAGGGAGAAGTAGGCAGTAGTAGAATTACGATTGGCTGTTAGTTAGTTAAGCATTAGTTACCTTGGCCCAGCCTCTGGGAATTTTGCTGTTCCTGTTGCTGTTGATGCCTTCGTGCTAATTTCTTCATCTGTTAAAATAACCAGGTTAAAATATGAGTCAAAATATAAAAATATCCACTTGATATCTGCCGCAAATTCAGTCTGGAGTATAATAACACTCTTAATAATACCCAGTAAGGCAACAATATGAGGAACAAGCTGTATGATACACATGGGAGGCCTATAGCTTAGTAAAAGTACTCTAGAAACTAGCGGTATCCCAGTATAAAACCACCTGGGAGCTAACAAGGCAGAATGGCACACTTGAAACAATCAGCATTAATAAACAAATTAACAATAAAGAAACAGAATAATAGATGTGAAGCGAGCAGTATCAGAACTGGGAGTATGATACCAGGGAAGTGTAGAATGGGTACAATCAATATACTCAGAAGCAGACATTGTGGAAATATGCAGAATGATACCAAGGAAACTAAAGGTACAGCAATAGGAAGGAGTATACCAGGGAAGCTAAAGATACAGGAATGTACAAGGGAAGCTACTAGTAAAGGAATTGGCAGAATTGGGAAATGTATTATATAGAATATCAGAATAGTATGGGTACAGGCAGGCCAATAACAACAAACATTAGGAACTTCAGTTAGCATGTACATTTGTATACTAACATATGGACATACCTTTGCTCTTTGGTTCTGGAACCACACCTGAACCACTCTGACACTAAGTCCTGTTTCAGCAGCTAATGTCTCTCTGACCTGCAAGAATTAAAGTGCAATAGGATGTCACTCAGGCTTAAGATCTGATTTGTTCTGTAAAAGAGACTGATGTGTTAGACAGATTGACTTTTGAGTAAAAACACGAGACAGTAATTTTAAGAATTTAAAGTCCATGTTCTATTTTATAATGGTTAAACTGGAAAACACCTACAATCTCACAGGCCTGGATAATATATGCAAAGTCATGCCCTGTTCTTTTTCCAGTTAGCCCTGTCCCTTTTGAGTTTGTAATTTAGGACAGTTCAGTGAACATACTGGATGTTTACAAATGTTAAGACTCCCACTTACACATTGAGATTTAAGAAAGAGAAGATGTCTGGGAATTGAACCCACATACCTTTCTACATGGTTTAGATGACACCTCAAAAGATGCTTTGAATGCCCTTCTTTGTTGGGTTGTGAGGATTGTCCTTGGCCGCTTTGGTCTCCTTGGGTCTTTCCCATCATCATTGCCCTTCCCCTGATTTACATGACATTTCCCTGGCTTCACATCACCATCTTCATCATCACTTTTTACTGGAACACATAAGAATACTCATTATTGCAAAAAAAATCACAATCAATGGCATTAAAGGAGAACCCCTTCTTCATCACCAGCTAGAGGAAGAAGACCCCACAGTCTGGGCCCCCTGTTCCCCGGGCCCCCAACAACTGTGAGGTCTGCTTCCTCTATAGTTACTCCACTGATATCTATATCATGCTATATCAAGCTTAATATAATGGTGAATATTTAGCAAGTTAAAGAACCAAGATAGGTACCAGAATCAGAGTCATCCGGACTTCCAGAGCTCAGCAGATCTTTCTCCTTCTCATAGTCACTTTTGCACAGCAATTGTCCTTCCTTTAGTACAAACTCATCTCCCTTCCTGAGCTGTCGCTCACATACACAGCAGCAGAAGCAGCTTAGATGGTATACACATTCCAGGGCACGCATCACAAACTCCGTAGGAGCGATCTTCTCCATGCACCCACTGCATTTTGCAGCAAAAAGTCTGCAAGACAGAAAGGAGACCATGGTTAAAGGGCACATTCATGAAACAACTTAAAACAGCACTGTGTATATATGTTATAATAGAGTTAATAATCGTTAATAAAGTTAATAATAGTGAATGTGAAATAATAGAGTTAAAACAAATAATAATGTAGTCCAAAAGCACCGGCAACATTAAAACAGGGGTTAAAATGGCTGATTCTCCGCCAGCAGGCACTGGCTTAAGTGGGTTGTAAGACACAATTTTCTGGCACTATATGAAATGGGTTTATATATTTATACTATATGAAATTTATTTTTGAGTGAGTGTCCCTTTAAGCAAGCCCCAGTATGCTACATACACAGGATTATTTGCCTAGGTGCATCAGAGGTGCCATATGAGGCTTCACCTTTATAGGACACTGCCCCGCTCTTGACCATCTGTTTAGTAGACAACTGATTCTTTATCCATACAGATTCCATGTAGCGTTAAATTTGGCCCTTCTCCTTCCCTTAGCACTCGAGCTCCTCTGTTTACCCTTTCAATATTTCTCCACTCTCTGTCTCCTGCTCTTAATTTCCTTCTATTTATCTGCAAACACGTTTAATTGTTTTAGTACAACATTTATTATGAACGGAGAGATAGTGGCTGTGCAGTGCCAAGGCTGCTGAGCGAATTAAGTGTGCTTCAAGAGGCTTTCTAAATAGATTAAATCCCCATATATTGAAACAGTTTGTTTGGTGGAGAGGAAGGAAACCTACACACACACAGACGTATAGGGTGTAACTTAGCATCACAGGCTCATCAGTTGCGTAGAAGAGACGTTTAACCACATGCTATTTATATCTGTGCTTGACTCCATATTGACTTGCAGCTGTATTGACAATTTCCCATATTGTGCTCTATTGCCTCTCAATTTCCGACACTGTTCCATAAACCAGTACACAGTAACTCCTTGCAAGGCTTCTACTACTGTTGTACCCAATATATAACCCTTTTTCATTTGCTTCTCTGTAATTGTCCTTAACCTCTTCCATGCATCTCTTTGGTAAATCCATACAAATCATGTTGTTCCATATAAACTGCCCCTGTAATTTGGAGGTTCCCAGATTGTAGAGCTGCTCTACCTTGAGTTATATTTAGAAAGCCCATTTGCTCTTCTGGATGTTCCAATATAGCAGTGTGACCAATAAAATAATATAACAAATGCCTCATATTATTCTATATAACCTTTCCCTGGAATGCCTCCAATTGTGCCACATAGTCTTCTCCTTATAATTCCTCCTTTTGCTCCACACTACTATCCTTATACTATATACTCTATTCTACTTCTCGTTATACTTCTTTGTGTCAATATTACCTCCATTGCTCCATAAACTCCTACTACTACTTTAAATAGCCCCATAACTCCTACTGCTACTACCTAATAATCCCCTTCATATATTGCCCCCTATTTCCCGGTATAGCCAGGGCCGGATTTACAAAGTGGGTGCCCCTAGGCCCACTCCTGTTTGTCGCACTTTCCCCTCCCCTTTATTCATGCAAATGTTCATTATCTGGACTGGAGCATGTGGGGATTGGTGCACAGGAAATTTAAAAAATCATTGTATCTCCAGCGCATCCCCAGTGTTTTTGAACCAGTGTGGGTGTGGTTGGGCAGCATGCCGCCCCCTAAAATCCTGCCACCCTAGGACCGGGCCTAGGTGGCCTTTCCACAAATCCGGGCCTCTCCATAATGCTCTTT
The DNA here is from genome assembly GCF_017654675.1 of Xenopus laevis. Lineage (NCBI taxonomy): Eukaryota > Metazoa > Chordata > Amphibia > Anura > Pipidae > Xenopus > Xenopus laevis. Next base: position 19,512,805 of record NC_054385.1, on the reverse strand, counting down.
TGCTCTACATGATTCCACTCTTTTTTCTATATTTTTTCACTGCTCTAAATGATTTGTCCCTTTAATTCTTTATAATGATCCCCTATTTTGTAATGCCGACTTTTGATGCAGGGTTACTTACTAATATAGAGCTGCATGGTAAACACATTAGAATAATAGATCTATAAGCCCTTATAATGATTTCATATACCCACCCAATAATAATACTGATCCACCTAATGCACACTAAAATCCCCCTATTTAGCTTTCCATTGCAAATTTCATATAACGGGCGCCTGTTAAGGGTCCGAAGCCCTTGTTAACACTTGTAATAAAGAGAACTAGTTAAAGTTGTGTGTTTTCCCTGTCTAATAAACACTTCTGAAGCCATAATAAACGCAAGTCTTCTCCCTAATAAAACACATCCTGTGGATCCTCCTTTATGACCGATATCTATCACGACGGCTCGGAAATTTATGAGAACCCCCTCTCGTTATTGCTCCAAGCCTTCGAATTAAAACGATTTTTCATTTTCAAAAGTCTTGTGTGCCGTTGTTCCTAACAGCCCTCTCCTCCCCACCCTTTGCTTCTCGCTGCGGCACAATGACACCCTAAAGACTTCACGTGTAATATTCTCAGAATAGGCATGCACCAGCTGTTCTACAAGGGACCAGCTTTAAGTGCAATTACGCCACTGTTTAGCAATTACAAAACTTTGATAAACTCCTACTTTAAACTAAACGATAGAAGAGTCATTACAAAGACAATGATGCATCCAAATGCTCAGTGTCACATTTCTCTTCATTTAACCTTACAATTAATTTCAAGATGCAAGTGAGAAATGTTTCCAAGTCTGGCACTGGGACTGAATATGTTGCAGAGCTTTTTGCGTATTTATTGCTGACACTTTGTTTCTTTGCAATTTAGCTGTACAGGTATGGGACCTGTTATTCAGAATGCTTGGGACCTGGTGTTTTCCAGATAACTAGAAAATCATGTAACCATTAAATAAACCCAATAGGCTGATTTTGTTTCCAATAAGGATTATTTATATCTTAGTTGGGATCAAGTACAAGCTACTGTTTTATTATTACAGAGAAAAAGGAAATAACTTTTTTAAATTTAGATTATTTGGATAAAACGGAGCCTATGGGAGACAGCCTTTCCGTAATTCTGAGCTTTCTGGATAATGGGTTTCCGAATAATGGATCCCATACCTGTACTATGTGTTTGTGGCCACTGCTGTTGCTTTGGTGACTATGGAGAATACACTTGCAGAGGCAAAATGACATTTACAAAAATAAGGTGTTATATTATGCCCTCATGCTATAATTCCTGTTTTAGGTGAAATAAATATTAGTTTAAGGTTATTAGGGCTGCATTAAATATGGATTTTGCCAAATATTCAGCGAAGGATTCTGCTAAATACCAATCTGATTTAAACCCAAAATGTTTAATTCTGAGCAATTTTTTTTTTTAAAGTATCTTCTGGAAAAAAAAGACATTATAAAGTTATTAAGACACATGACTTGAAGTGTTTTGGTTAGGTTCAGCCATGCACTAAGGATTCTGCCAAACTGAAGTTCTGCAATCGCTTGCAAATATGCAAACTATTTTTTTTGACATTCCATAACCTTTAAGCCATTCCCTTGAACAGCGTAGGCCATGTTTGGAATCATTTTTCACTTCACTTTCTTCCCTCCGTCATCCTTGTACAGGTATGGGATCTGTTATCTGGAAACCCATTATCCGGAAACCCGTTATCCAGAAAGCTCCGGATAGGCCACCTCCCATAGACTCCATTTTATCCAAATAATACAAATTTGTAAAAAATTTGAGTTCAGGTTGAACATGACCATATAACAAAACCTGGGCCTTTTGCTGAGCAGCATGGAGGCCAGGATTCCAGCTAACATTGGCTGTGTGTATACAGGTGTTTCTGATCCTTATCACAGATGCAGATAAAGCACCTTATCACGTTTCTGTTTGCAGAGCACTTCTGCCTTTCACTCCCACTTTGTCTCTTCCCTTTTCTCTCCCAGTTCTTATCTTTCCCAAGCAGAAGGTTAATGTCCCATAAAGGGGGGTCTTCTCTGGCCTATAAAACAGCATCTATACTGACAAATCTCACAATGTTAAATGCACATACTCTAGTCTAACCAATGTACTAGTTGTCCTGTTTTGTTGTTGATGAATCAGTTGCCATAACGGATATCAGGATATTCTGTACAGCTCTCATTAAAAGTCTAGCAGGTTGAGGGCTGCAGTCAGGACTGGACTGTGATTCAAAATAGGCCCTGCCATTCCTAGTACACAGAGGCCCAAACAGACCCCAACAGCCCACTTAATAGTCACTTTCTATGGCATCTTACAGCAGCCCCTCTGGCATTTGCCAGAACCCACAGATTGCCAGTCCAGGCCTGGCTGCAGTCCCTTTCCTGGCGAAACTCTGTGACTCCACCCCGAAACATCCTAATCCCGCCCCTGGAACGGCATAACCCCGGCCCCGAAACGGCACAACCCTGTCCCTCTCTGGGCCGTGCCTAACCTATACGCCACCGGCCGGTAAGGCCAGATGTAAGAGGTGCTGACCCTAGCTGTGGAAACCCTAAACCCCTTCCCACTGTTTTATACCTCCATCTTCACTGTATTTGCCTTATTCTCATGCACCTGCATAACAAAGTGAAGAGCAATTTTTCGATTAAAAACAATGAGTTTTCTTAAAAAGTTTGCAGACAGCAGAAAGTGTCCATGCATCCACCGAACAAGTATGTGACCTACTTGTGTGAAGTGATAAAACATCATCTAAACCAGGGGTCCCCAACCGCCAGGCCGCGGACAGTCCTGAAGTGGGCCGCCAAACAATCAACACGGCGCGCCAAATTGAATGCCGACCCCCTCACCGACCCCTCCCGATCCCACCCCCCTCTTTGGTCCCCGGGCCAAAAAAGTTGAGGACCCCTGATCTAAACTAAAATTAAATAGTTTAAATTTTTATCCCCTTTCACCGCATCCAAAAATTCATAGAAATGTGATACTTTATTTTTTTTTTAATGACTTGCATTCTGGAAACACAAATGGAAATGTTGGACGGGTCTCAGAAAAGGCGAAATATCCACACAGACACAAAAGCTGAATATAAACATAGTCTTTAGAAGCACAAAGCCCTGCACATTGGAATATATACGGCTGCCCTTGTAATCCTGGACATTTCTTTACACATTCACTGTGTGCGCAAGGTTGCTAAGCAAGACTTAAACTTTTTTACATGGGTTTAATCCTCCCAGCTCCTGTGTCTCTGAAGACTATTTGAATTCTTCACCCTTGTTTAATAGTAAACAGCTATGTGATCTCTAATCCTTATACCCTCCCCACCCTTGAAATATTTTTTAAGGTTGCTATAGCACTGCAGTCAAGCTGCGGTATGCACTTAAAAAAAAGAGAACCCTGCTGAGTCTTAGCCGGAAAAAATAAGCAAGGGATTAAGGGCTTGTGTGTGGGGAAGCGGGGGAGAGAAAGGGTTAACTGCATGGATGCCAATTCTCTCACTCTGACTAGGGTGATATTTGGTGTTTTTGCAATGATGGGGGGGGACCCCTAGGGGGTTATTTATCAAAGTCTGAATTTAACTTAATATTTTCCGAAAAAAACTCAGACCAAATCTGCACAGGTTTGCGGGGGGAAAAAACTTGAAAAATACGATTTTTATAAACTTTTCGGAACTTCCACCCGAATTTTTGCCCGAAAACCCCAAAAACTTTGTATTATTGCATGAAACCCAGCTCAGATCAAAAAATCTTTGGGACTTCTCCCATTGACTTATATGCAACCTCGACAGGTCTGAGATGCCGGATTTTGAGATTCGGACTTATTCCAAACTCAGGGTATGATAAATCCCGAAAAATTTGTTGTCATTTTTTCCCACTAAAAATATGGATTTTATTCTAAAAAAAACAAAACACAAATTTTTCGGGTTTTTAACATTTGAAGTTTATTTTATAACCCCCAGTGTCCAATTGTGCATCTGGATCCAGCCTTTATGGGCCTTTTTTACATCACAAGGCTTATTTACAAAGGTGCAAACTTTTGCACAGGCAGTTGCCAACAGCCACCAGTCAGGCCTTTGTTTTCATCTTCAAGGAACTCATGATTGGTGTCCATCTATCTCAAGTATCTATGTATGTAAACGAACCTCCATGGTTTTAATATAATATACATTTTTAATTTGCAGTATTGGATAATTGTCCTTCTATATGCTGTTGGTTTGTTTTTATAATCCAACTAGCTGAGTACAAGTTACTTTTAGCCCAGTTACAATTCAGGATGAATAGTATAAGGGTAGACTGTCCATAGATCACCACCTCCATGGTTTTAATATAATATATTCTATTTGCTGTTTGTTTGTTTTTTTTATATCCAACTAGTTGAGTACGTTACTCTTAGGCACCCTTACCCAAATACCATTCAGGAAGAAGGATATAAGGGGTTTATTTAAAAACTCTCTACTGGATTAGGGGCATGGTACATGAAATGTATTTTCCATTGGTGCTTTTCAGCCCACTGAGTGCCACCTGCAGTTTTCCGCCTGGTGGAGAATATGGCCTTGTGTGTACCCTAAGCCTTAGGGCAGGGATCCCCAACCAGTAGCTCGTGAGCAACATGTTACTCTCCAACCCCTCGGATGTTGCTCCCAGTTACCTCAAAGCAGGAGCTTATTTTTGAATTCCTGATTTGGAGGTAAGTTTTGGTTGTATAAAAACCAGGTGTACTGTCAAACAGAGCCTCAGTGTATGTTGACAATCCACATAGGGGCTACTAAATGGCCAATCACAGCCCATATTTGGCACCCCAGGAACATTTATCATGCTAGTGCTGCTCTCCAACTCCTTTTATTTCTAAATGTTGCTCACGGTTTGAAAAGGTTGGGGATCCCTGCCTTAGGGTTACAATTAAAAGTACATTAGACCCCTTGCATGCTGTGATGGTTCTTGGTTCTTAGTTTAAATCTGCTATTGTCCACCTGGTGGATCTCAAACTGTAACTCGCAGAATCCCTTTGGCCCAAATGTGTCCCTTTCCTAGCTCATGGCATGTAAATGTGTCTCAAGTACAAAATCTTTAAATGAAGTGGGGCATGCTGCTTATTAAGCCCTTTACCGCTAGGTCACATTTGCTCCCCTATGGGACTAACCCACTAATAGATTACTCTATGTCACTGTCAATGGAACACTTTGCTTATGCAGACATTTAACTGGAAGTCTCATCAACATCAATCCTAACTTGCATTATTAATACGTACAGCCACATTACTCATTAGCTCTCTATACCACAGTGGGGGCGAAAGCCTCTGCTATTGTCCCCAACAGGATATATATATTAAATCTGTCCTGAGCCTTCTGTTGAATGTCATTTTTGGTCATAAACATGTAGCAATAACAGAAGAGGGGGTGGATACCGCTCTAACCCAGTTCCCCCTCTTCCTAGAGAGTATTAATAATTTACAGCGCTGATGGGTTTGTGGGGAAAAGCAATCGCCCCCCTGTAGGGAGCACATTAACGCAAAGTATTTACGCGTCTCTTCTTGCCAATCAATGGCTAATTTGCTAGTCCTCATTCCTCAGTGGAAATGACTTCCAGACTATTGTTGAGATCCATAAAAAGGAAAAAAATATATATACACTTGTTTTGTAACACGCCATAAATTCTGATTTTATGTACAAAATAAAGCAGCATTTAGTTTTACTTAGTTTGTGTTTTAATTGCTAATGATTCTTTTGTCATATTCTGCGTGTGTTCGTCTCAATTTTCATTAAACAAGTCTCCCATGCCTAAGCACTTATATCTCATCGAACTATTGTTATTGTAAGCAGAATTGAATTAGTAAAGAACTAAAGCAGGCCATACATACAGAGATCACCAAATGAGCAGATCTCTCCCTGATATGCCCACCTTGAGGTGCGCAATATTGGGCAGATCTGATTGAGGGCCCCGGGGCCTAACGATCGGATCACAGCGAGGGAATACAGGTGGTTGGATCGAGGACCACATCAAGGAACTGATCCAACAGGATTTTTAAACCCGCCCAATCAACATCTGGCTGACTATCGATCAGGAAAGTCCATCGGAGGTCCCCATCCACTGCCCAATAAAATGCAGAATTAATATGTCGGCAGCTAATATCTGCTTGTGTATGGGGGCCTTAAATCAAGGAATCTCAAGAAAAGACAGGTATGGGGTAACTAAAATACCATTGAACATTAAATAAACCCTAAATGATTGTTTTATCTACAGTTACCCAAAAATCTGGGGTTCTTGATAACCGATCCCATACCTGTATAAGACTGAGACTAAAGGTGGCCATACACTATAAGATCCGCTCGTTTGGCGACCTTGCCAAACGAGCGGATCTTAACCCGATATGCCCACAGCTGGGCGATATCGGGCGAATCCGAACGTTCGGCCCTGGGAATGCTGCGAATGGGCGCCGACGGGTCGCAGGGCCCCATCAACTAGTCGATGCGGTCCTGGATCGCAACTTGACAGATCAATATCTGCCCGATTTTTGGCCTGATAACGATCGGGAGGACCTGTCGGGAGCCCCCACACATGGCAGGGTAAGCTGCCGAAACGGTCTAAAGGGCCGATATTGGCAGCTTTAATCTGCCCATGTATGGCCACCTTAAGTACTCATCCCAAATCTCACCCTAACTAATCTTCAGGCTAAGCTTAGTGTTAAGGTGGCCATAGACGTGCCGATAATATTGTACAAAACAAATTTTCGTACGATATTCAGTGCATGTATGGTGGGAAACGAGCCGACCGGTATTGGCAGAGGACTTGGATATCGGTCAGCGCTCTGATTAGCTGGCCGGAAAATTTTGATCAGGTGCCTTTGAAGGCATCTGAACATCGCCTATTGTTACTACCTGTATAACTGACAATTCAGCTCTATACGTACGTATTGAAAGAACAATCTTTCCTGGAAAGATCTTTTCCAGGAAAGATCGTTATTGTAACGTCTATGGCCACCTTTAGGCTCAGTGATGTCTTGTAGAGTAAATAGGCATTCTCCCCTTATGGCCTTCACTCTGGGCCCAGCAGCCACTGCTCATTGTTCCCCTACTCTTAGATGATATCAGATATATACCACAATTAAATGAATATTGCCCACTTGCCATGGATATAATTTTTTCTCTGACATTCCAGATATGTAGCACAGCCCAAGAGGACAATATGGCCTCTCTATGTATTGATACGTCTTCTTAAGCATGTCTTTGTATGATATCATCATATTATCACCATCCTACCCCCATACTCAGTGTCAGATTGGGATGCCAGGGACCCTCCAGAAAACCTTAAATTATAGGCCCACACTCCAAAGTATATTTCTACTTCCTCCCCTTACTCAACCTCTTTATTCTCCAAGTATTTTTTCTTTATATACTATTATCTTTTATTCTATCTATTTAGCCTGTGTGTTCCCATATAGAAATTGGTAATGACCATGAAATAGGCAAAATGTTTAGAAGCACTGACACTTGGGCCCATGTGAATGTTCATGGTATCCCTTTGGGCCAGTCCAACACTGGCCATACTATAATGGATAAAACCAGGACTGTTATTTGGTCCAACAAGCTCCTTCATGATCAGATAATGTCCCTTACAGAAGAAGAGAGGATGATGGGAGCTTTCATTTGGAAGCAGTGTTTGCTGTTTAATGTATGAGGAGGTTATCTCAAGGACACGAAAAAAGGGAATGAGACAAAATAGACAGAGGAAGCAGTCCGGGCGCTGCAAAGAAAACAGAGCTCCACTCAAAGGACGCTATTGTGAAAACTCCAGGGAACATATACAAGAGCTGCGACACAAAACTCACACTTCAACTTCACTTAACTCCTTCAGTAGGTCTCGTTTCTATGTGTGCACAGTGAGAGAATTTGATGAACAGCAGCAAAAAGTGCCCTTTTTCAAAATACAAAAGTATGAACAAGTTGCATAAAACTTTCTTTTCTGAAGAATACAAACTTTCAGTGCACAATTATACCTACAATGTAGACTGTAGATCAGGCTAAGGAATATTATTCTAAGCAGCTTTACGATAGAGGTATGGGATCCATTATCCGAAATGCTTGGATGCTTAAGAGGTTTTTCTGTAACTTGGATCTTAAATCTGCTAAACTTAGGTTTAAAAAAACATGGCTTGACCACCAATATGGATTCATGCAGCTTAGTTACCATTAAATACAAGGTACTGTTTTATTGTTACCGAGAAAAAGCAATTGATGGATTGATGAAGCTTAGTTACAATTAAATACAAGGTACTGTCTATCTTGCATTTAATAGAGGTACGAGATCCATTATCCGAAATGCTTGGGACCTTGGGTTTCCCATAACTTGGATCTTAAATCTACTAGACTTAGGTTTAAAAAAAATTGCTTGACCACCAATATGGATTCATGCAGCTTAGTTACCATTAAATACAAGGTACTGTTTTATTGTTACCGAGAAAAAGCAAAAAAGTTGCGTTGTTGGGAGATGGCCTTCCTGTAAGTCAGAGCTTTCTAGATAATAGGTTTCCAGATAATAGATCCCATACCGATGTATACCAATTTAAGATTTTCAGTGTTTTTTCAAGTTATTTTTAAGTGTAACGGATAGAAGAACGTGCCTAGTTTATATTCGCTGCAATTCTGACATCCTGAAACCAGGTGATGAAGAGACTTGACTTCTGCCACATTGTTTCAGGAGTCAGAACCAGAAAATAAGTGAATACTTTTAAATAACTTTAAAACCAATGAAAGATGTGTAATGTGTATTTGAAAGATGCTCAGAATTATTTGTTTTCTTTCATTCGGCAAAAAACAGTTTTCAGTGGGTGCGAATATATTTTTTTCTCATGAATAGGAGCTGCCATATACTGTAGCTCACTTTGCTGAGGTTCCATAGCATTCGTGTGAGATAAAAGACGAACACTCTGTAGTTCTAAAGGCAATTTTAGTTCCAACAAGCGATTGTATGATGATAATAATTAGCTGGCAGTTAACTGGCACATATCAATTTTAAATTAAAATCTACACTGAGAGATTCACAGCTCTGCCCGCAGTTCAGCATGCCTGTGTGTGTTTTTTTTTTGTTTTTTTTAATTTGCTCTTTAATATCACTATTTCCAATTTAGAGTATAAATAATTGGAGCAGCCTCATAAAAAACGCCCGTTCCCCTTTCCCCAGAGCCATGTAAAAGTCTTCTTTTAAATGCTCCTTAATCACCGCCCCGTTATAAAATTACCATAGTAATGAGCTTTAAATGGAGCCTCCTTGATTTTTAATTAAGCTCCCAGCAGGTTACAAAATAAATATAGACATATAAAAAAAAAAAAAAGATTATTGAAGTATGGAATGCAGCAATTGAGCCACACTGAAAAAGATAAGCCTTTTCCACTGACATGGAGAAACGCACACAAACACAGGCTGAAGGTAAACATTAAGAACATTTCATACATTCATCAGGACCAAAAGAGAGAGATATTTAATGGGTTTTTCTACTAATATACAGTGGTTTAATAGCCTCCATAAAGAGGCTTACTCTTGGGTTAGCGCCTCATCAGCCTTACTAACCCATGTTGTTCTATCGTAGGTAACGGTTGGAAAACCTTTGTTGGACGCAATAGACTCAGACTCAACTACACACAAGTAGCAGCTACAGATCTTTGTAGCTGCAACCGTTTAAGGTTTTGACCAATGCTAGGGTTCAGGGTCGGACTTGGGGGCACGGGGCCCACTGGGGTTTCTGCCTGAGTGCCCGCCTCTGGACCCTGGGGGATGCTGCCTCAGTGGCTCCTATCCAGCAATCGACCCGAAGCGCATGCACGTCAGCGATTGTCAGTATACTCGTATTTTTTGCCACTAGGAAGAAAACGGTGCGGATCTGGGTCAATGGGGCCCACTGGAGCCGGCGGCCCACCTGTTTTTTTCCCGGGGTCCCGCCGCCCAGTCCGACCCTGCTAGGATTACCATCTTTATTGTTTGGGGTATACGGACAGGAGGGGGGCGGGTGTTGTCAGGTGGCGGCTGGGTGATGTCAGGGGCAGGGTGGTTACATCGGGGGTGGGGCGGGTGACGGGGCGGGGCAGTGATGTCAGGGGCGGAAAGGATGATGTTGGGGCGGGACTGGTGTCAATCAGCGATTGGTTGATAACCATTTCATTCACTTAAATGTCCTGTCCAGATTTCCTAATTTGGAAATCCGGACTGTCCGGGTAAAATCCGGACAGGTGGCCACCCTAACCAACTCTGGAGACTTTTTGTACATTTTCACGATCCCATTCAAAATGCATATACAGCATAATTTAAAGGTCAACCTCTAAAGCCATGTGATCGCTTGGTCCCATAGGCCTAGCGTACACAGTGAATAAAGGCAAAATTCCCTTAAGGGGGAGAGAGGAATACAGCGGGTTAAAAAGCCAGCTCAACAGGAACACCACCATCCAGAAGCAGAGTAAACATAAAATAAAAGCAGATTGTAAGGCTGAGAATTCGGCCAAAATATGGGCAAAGCATATCGGCCTCGATCATTAACTGCTAATACTTCTCTCTCCAAGCAACGCACAGGAGATTCCAAATCATTCTCGGATAAAGACAAGCCCTTTAGCCTTAGGAATGTGTTATTCAGATGTTCCCAGTGAAATTGTATGAAATAGAGAAAGCCCTCTCCCCGTGAAGGTTTACCCTACATCCTGATTACGTGTCACCCCGTTACACTGACTTTCTGAAGCACATTGTTGCCTAACCCAAGTGATGGTCCTCTTTTTCAGAAGCAATAACGGTAGGCATGGATATCATAAGCACGGGATATATTTTCTACAGCTGCTTTGTGTAAGCTTATGTCCATCAGCGCCTGGACGGTAGTGCACGTCTATTATTTGTTATATAGCGCTATTCATTTTATGCATTGCTGTATACAGAATTGCCAGGCACTTTATGCAGTAACATGAGCAAAACTGGCTCCAGTTCATTAACTCATACCAACCAGCCGTTCCATCGAGTCAACTATAGTCATTATAATAAAAAGCATGCATCTGATTGGTTTGCTATGGATAACTGATAAGGCTACCTTTTCAAGCATTAATAGATAAACCCCCCCCCTCCTGTCCTATAAATTGTGTAAGGAGTTGTATATTGAAAGGATCAATACGTTCATTGGTCTAGTAACCCTTGGCAACAGAATGTTGAGTTTCATTATTGTAACGCCAGCAACCCACTAAAAGATAAGTGTTGATTGGCTTAAGCTAAACATACATGGGCAGATTTAAGATGAGAATTTTGCCCCTTTAAGATGAGTCAGCAGTTTATCTGCTTGAGTACTGGCCCTTCCTTCTCAGTGGCCTCCCTGATAGCTATCTGCCGAGAATTGGCCAGATATCTATTGGGCAGGTTTGTTAATCCTGTAAAGCTGGCTATACATGAAGAGATCTGCTCGTCTGGCGACATTGCCAAACAAGCAGATCTTTCACCGATATGCCCACCAATGGCAGGGCTATATCAGGGTAATCCGAACATTCGGGGGGGCGAAAGATCGGATTACAACGAGGAGCAATGGGCTCTGACGGGTCGGTCACCTGAAAAAGGAAACCTTCCCAATCGATATCAGGAAGACCTGTCGGAAGCCCCCATACACGGGCAGATAAATTGCCGAATTGGTCTAAAGGACCTATATCAGCAGCTTTATCTGGCCATACATAAAGAGAGCTGCTTGTTTGACATTGCCAAATGAGCAGATCTCTCCTTGATATGCCCAGTTGAGGTGGACGATATTGGGTTGATCAGACCTTGGGCCCTAGGGCCCAATGATCGGATCACAACGAGAAGTATGCGGGCAGTCGAATCGAGTACGGCATCAACAAACTAATGTTATCCTCGATGCACTGAGATTTTTAAACCCATCCGATCGGCATACGGCCATTTTTTGGCCAGATATATCAATCGGGAAAGCCCATTGGAGGGCCCCTTACACTGCCCAATAAGATGTAAAATTAATCTGTCGGATAAAAGTGCAGCATTTTAAAGAGCTTCCCATACTTATACAGTATATCAAATAAAATAATGAGGGGTCCTTCATTCCATTAAATAAAATCCAGAAGCAAATTCATATATAAATAAAATAAGCACAGAAAGGACCTTTATTATTAAATAAAAAAAATGACTTTTTCTGTTTCCTTTATGCTGAATAAGCTTCTCTGTTAAATATGAACAGATGGCGCCATTTCTGTCTCGCACACACACGCTTCTTGAAAAAACTGTAAATAAAGAAACAAACAAGTGTTGGCTTCTTCTCTATTATTCTGGATATGTGTTCCAAAAATGAGTTGTGATTGTAGGGCATATGATTTAACGACCCACAATATAAAAATTCCCCTTTAAAAATGGAAGGAGGGGAGAGAGAAAAGGGGGGCATGGTTTCGAAGGGGGGGGGAAATGAGTTTGTCTGCTTTTTCTCATCGCCAACACTTATGTGTTAACCGCTTCCATTCTGGAAAGATGAATAAATATTTGTGACCACCCAGTCTGCTTTTGGCTTATTCTTTGGCAGCCATAATTAGTTCTGAATTAAGTTCCCCTTTTAACCTGTTATTATGCGCAGCGGAGAACAGATCCCAAAGTCTCTGCAACTAAAAAATAAAAATAAAATAAAAAGCACAAAGTTAGGTTTCATCATTCTGTAAAGCTAGATGGTGAGCCAGTTCAGACTGCAATAAGTGGTGGGGAGTTGTGCAGACATGAGATGATAGAACATGCTTCTCCTTTAGTGAGATGTGGACATTCATGGTATAGAATACTGTGCAGTATTGTGTATTAATCCCAATTCACAAGTAATAGATTTGGATCAGTAAAAATCAGATAGAGATCTATAGCTATCTATCTAATAGTCGCTCATCAATGCCGAAATAGCGAGGAGGTAGAAAGGAGCAGTTCTTGGCCAAATCTCTGCTACCATTACACCCAAAACTGTTCACCTAGCTTTTCTCACTAAACCAAAATCAGAAATGTGCCTACAGTCCTGCAGCAATGCACAGAATATGGTTTGCTTATCTTGTAAAACGGGTTGGGAACTGCAATGCAATTGGCCTCCATGCTAATCCTACACTGAGTGGTCTAGTTCTGTTTTCCTGACCTTTGGGCCTGATTACTTTTTTCTAATGTTACATCATTTCACTATTGGTGACATCATTTATTTACATCAACAAAATCACACCATGGCCACAAATGTGCCTGTCACACCTCTGACCCTGCTGTGCTCCCTGCTCCCCTGCTTTGGGTGATATCGAAGCGATTTGGGTTACAATTCTTTGCATTTCAATGGAGCAGGTAAATTAGGTTTCAGGTGCAAATTACTGATGGTGGGCATGGTTGGGGCTACTGCCCCAGGGCCCCCTCCAACCCCCCCTGCCGTGCCGGCGACGTGGATTGCGCCTGCGCGCATGCGCGATGCGCCACATTGGTGCACATGCGCACTGAATTTTTTTGGGCGCAACCTCCTACAAAGGGGGTCGCGGCATTAAGAAGAAGATGTCGGTGTGGACCTGGGCCAGCGGGGCCCACCGGGTTTTTTCCTGGTGCCTCTCCGGCCCAGTCCGACCCCGATAGTGGGAGATGGACCTGTTACTGAAGGAGACCAGTAGAGATGGGCTTATATCAGGATGACTCCCAACAAATATGGGGGAGTTGACATGTCGGTTTGTATGCATACGCCAAAAAAATTAGGGATACACCGAATCCACTTTTTTAGATTCGCCCGAACCCCCCGAATCCTTCGCGAAAGATTTGGCGAATACTGAACGAATTCCGCAAATTAGGAGTGGGAAGGGGAAATCATTTTTTACTTCCTTGTTTTGTGACAAATAGTCATGCGCTTTCCTTCCCGCCCCTAATTTGCATATGCCAATTAGGATCCGGTTCAGCCGGGCAGAAGGATTCGGCCAAGTCCGAATCCTGCTGAAAAAGGACGAATTCCAAACCGAATCCTGGATTGAGTGCATCCCTAAATAAAATACAGGCAGGTTCATAGGCTCCTGATAAAACTGACACTAGTGTGTGAGTCCATGTGATAGGGACCTTAGATTGAATAGCAAACAATCTCTGTAAACTGCTGTGTAATATGACGAAATTATGTATATAAATGGCAATAATACATATTTAAGCATTTTATTACATTTTAGTTGTAGACTGGCCTCATAAGCTAACTGCAACCTTTTTTTTTTTTTAGAGGCCTCTTGTCCGACTGAAAGCCCTTGGGTTGGGTGTAGTCCTTCAATATACTATATATAATATTTATTATATGATAAAAGATATCATAGTCTGATGTGTATGGCATTGCCATGTTGATATAATCTGTCCCATTACTCACTACATGGAAAAGCTGGACAGCACTGCTTTTGAGAAAACAATACAGTTTGCACAGGTTTCCATATAAACTAGGGATGCACCAAATCCACTATTTTGGATTCGGCCAAAACCCTCGAATCCTTCGTGAAAGATTTGGGCGAATATTGAACCAAATCCGAATCCTAATTTGAATATGCAAATTGGAGTGGAAAGGGGAAAACATTTTTTTTTACTTCTCTGTTTTGTGACAAAAAGTCACACGATTTCCCTCTGCACCCCTAATTTGCATATGCAAATTAGGATTTGGTTCAGAATCTGACTCCTGCTGAAAAAGACCAAATCCTGCCCAAATCCCGAACTGAATCCTGGATTCAGTGCATCCCTATTATATACGAATCATATTCTTGCTTTCAGATGGTGGATTGGTTGCTATAGCAAATGTTGCCCCTTTTAGTACATTACCCCTCAAATGTCCCTAATTAACCCTTGTAGCTCTTTTTATTGATTACCAGTAGAATCTGATGACAAGATAGTATTTACTGTGCTCGTTTTAAAAAAAAATCCCCTCCCTAGTCGATTTTGAAAAGTGTCCACATTACGGTAATATGCAAACTAGTTTGCACACAATTAACCCTACGAAATCTGTTTGGCCGAGTTACCAGTTTATTTATGTGTCTGTGAAAGAGCTTTCGTCACTAACCCATCAGCTATTAACTCCCTGCTCCAGCTGTTTAAACACAGGGAGGGTGAGACCATCTAATGTGTTTGTTAAATCCTCCATGAAAACAAGGGAGTCGAACAAAGCAAGCTCCCCACTAAACTGTGTTTGGCGTTTATTTCATCGCCTGCACTTACACACACAGAGTTTATTAAAGTGCAGCAGGACAGGTACTGAGCCGCCCCAAACTGTGGGTGGACAGTAAATAAGGCGATTGTGTGGGTGGTGTGATGCTTAGGAACAATTTACGCTCATTGGTGTATTATCAACAACCCAAATGGAAGCAGTACACAGCTGTGTGTACCCATGTGTGTATGCGGAGCTCAGTGTGCCATTGGCTGGAGCAAGCCTGATTTATCTGTGTGTCTGTTGGCTCTGTCTGTGTGTCTGAATGTGCAGATGCCAAATACAAGCCATGCACTTGCTAAGGTTTAAACAGCCGTCTGCAGGTAGATTCTTTAGAACAGTAGTTGCCCAGGCAGAGGGGAGTCATTTAACAACAGGCACAGGCCTAGTAACCCATAGCAACCGAGCAGGCGTTTGCTTTTGGGCAGCAGGCCAATAAATGCTGCCTGCTGCTTGGTTGCTATAGGTTACTAGAACTGTAGTATATTTTGCACTTTGTTAAAACATCCTTTAAGTTGTCCTGAGGTTACAGGCTGTACTCAATACTGGAACAACCCTACTGAACCAAATAGTGTGGTGTGCCCTGTAAAAGTTGATCCTACTGCTGATCCTTGGGGCACACAACAATGGAAGGTTAGATTCTACTAACATTTATTCTAGCAAAGGATATAGTATTTAGCTACCGAAGCAGCTTATTGCCAATAGATTTGCCACAATAGTGCATTCTATGACACTATATTTATTCTGCAGAATGCTTTTCCATATCCAAGTAAACAGCTCTAGACACTGCCTCTGTTTGTTTAGGATAGCAGCTGTCATATTAGTTTGCTGTGACTTCACTTCCTGCTTAAGTCTCTCCCTGCTGCTCATAGCTCTGAGCTCAGATTACAACAGGGAGTGGAGGAGGGAGGGGAGAGGAGCAAACTGAGCATGCTCAAGCCCTAGCCCTGGATGTTCAAGATGAAAACAGGAAGTTTGATACAGAAGCCCATGTGAACACAATAAAAGGAAAGAAATGCAGTGTTTCTTTTGACAGCAGCACTACTCTGAGGGTTTGCTAGTGTATTTATATAGGCCTTTCTGATAAAGCTTACTTAATTTTAACCTTTACTTCTCCTTTAGATCCATCTGGGCTAATGGCAATTCTAAGTCTCTTACACAGATCTTAAAGCACCTGAACCCCACTTCTTCTTAGGCACTAAAAAGCGGGTAAGAATGTACAAACTCTCCCAGGGCTAGAACAAGGAGGAGGCGAGACAGGCACAGGCCTAGGGTGCATAGCTCGGGGGGCTCAGTTCCAAAGTGAGCTTCTAGAGGATAGGGAGTAAGCAAGTGGCATCTGGTTGGGTTAGGAAGGCTGGCGGGCACCTGGCCAAGTATTATTGATTTGCGTGCCAATATGACTTGGTTTGGCTCCGATTCTATAGGAGAAAATAACAAGGGGCACAGCTCTGCCAGGGGTTATTGCTTATAGTACATAGGGTTAGGTTGTACTTAGATAGACTGCAGTGCAGTGATGTTAATGGAATTGTACACCCATTTTCATGAGAGATGAGAAGAATGTTATGTTATTCTGTAGTTCCTACATTAGAAGAAAAACACAGCCCAGTGACTTCTTTAACCTAGGCTCAGTGCTAAAATACCACCCACCTTATAAACGGGACACCGCAAGAAAAAACATCCTCGCTAAAGATGACAGCATTGTATAAAAGACATTTCAGAGGCATAACAGAAATATAATGTAGATGTAGGTTTAGTAGCCCTTTATAGAAAGTCCCTTTATTAACATGTGATGTTTTTATATTTATACCCATGGTAATCTATAAAAAGCTGCTTGTGATGAGCTGCCTGCCTTTCCAGCGATTATGAAAAATAATTTTCACATCTCTTTGTAAATGGACAAGAAGCTTTGTTTATCCTTAGATGCTGCTGTTCCACTAGAGCCTAACGCGTTTTGCCTCCACTGGGACTTTGTTATAGGCAGTAAATCTTGCTCTTAAGGCACAGTGTGCATTTCTACCAATTATAACCTAACTGCAGGCTAACCGAGCATGGGATTTCCAGTGTAATAACTGTAGCTGGCTGTTTTATTACTAGAGCATAAGCTTTTTGAATAATCAATTAAGCATTTTGGACTGGGTTGGAAATTCATCAAATCTCTGAGTGTAGCACCCTTCTTTTTATTAGCAGAATAAGGTACAGGGGGGCAATTTGCTAGTAAGGTAGAGTGGATATCAAGTGGGATTAATTGGGTGCAGCAGGGGTGGCTGTGTTGGGGAACAGCTGTTAAAAATCTGGCCCAGTCTCTGGTTGCTAGGGTTACTAAGCCTAGCAACACACGCGTTGCCTTAATGACAGACTAGAATATGAATAGGAGAGGATCTAAGTAAAATAGTAAGCATACCTCCCAACATTTTCGAAGTAAAAAGAGGGACAAAAAAAAAATTTTCGCACGTAGCGCAGCAATTTTTGACCACACCCCTTTCTGTGGCCACACCCCCTAATTACCATGTTTGTTTTACAAAATTTGGCAGGTTATGAAAGTTTGAAAATATTTCTCTTTATCTAAACTGTTTTTGTGTCTCAAAATTGTTACAAAGTATCTTAGTTGCACCTGTTAGCTGTTCTGGGCTCTCTGCTAAAAAACAATTAAGTGAGAAACTTTGTTTCTTTTTCTGGCTGTTCAGTGCAGAGAAAAGAGGGACTTTCAAGTACAAATGAGGGACTGCGGGTTGAGCTGTCAAAAGAGGGACTGTCCCTCCGAAAAAGGGACAGTTGGGAGGTATGTAGTAAGCCATAACAAATAATAGCGTCTCATAATAAGAAGCACTGATGGAAACCTGTCATCCAGAAAGCTCTGAATTAAAGAAAGACCGTCTGCCAAAGACTCCATTATAATCAAATAATCCACATTTTTCAAAAACGATTTCCTTTTCCTCTGTAATAGTAAAACAGTAGCTTGCACTTGATCCAAACTAAGTTAGAATGAATCCTTATTGGAAGCAAAACCAGCCTGCTGGGCTTATTTAATGTTTACATAATTTTTTAGTAAGAGATGAAGATCCAAATTAAAAAAATAAAAGATCCGTTATCCGGAAAGACCCAGGCCCGAGCATTCTGGATAACTGATCCTATACCTGTATTCTTTATTTTAAAAGTCTTATAGTAGGCTGCTATGTAATTCGTTGACAGGGTTTCTCCTTTCCCAGGTCGCAGCCCAACAGTTTGTAGCCACCGATAATCATTATCTCTAGACTGCAAGCTCCCTGGTGCAGTTCTTTCTTTTTTTACGCATATCGTCTTTCCATGGTGGCTATAAAACCCTGAGCTTGTCCTGTACTTTAATCTTTAAAGGTGCTGCCCCACTCACAATATTATTTTCTATTAAACTTTCCATTTGCCTCTTTCTGTAAAAGAATTTAAAGAACAAGAGCAGCGGCAGGAATACAGTTACCAGCGATGCTTTCCATTGTGACGTCTCTGTCCCCCCATAACCAGCTCTGCGTGTATGACTATAAAATAGAGAGGTGCTGACAGCCGCTGCTGCCCCTGATACTAACCATGTTTTTACTTTAAATGCAGACAAACATTCATTTCTGCCCTGTTGGTGACACCGTCCCATTCCACAGCCTCTGACTATGTTCAGACACAGCTCTCTTCTCCCTGTGTTCCACTGTACCTACTCCATATAGGAGATACTGTAAAAGAGCATCTCCTTATTACAATTACATCTAGCCCAATATAAGTTTACTCCTTAAACTGCATGTAAACAGTAGAGTAAGACCCACAGACTTCATATAAAAAAAAATAGACATAAAAAACCTAAACATTACGGGTTGCCTTGCTGTCTTCCCCTTTAAAACGATTAACAATGCTTTTAAATTTCTGATAGTCATTAACCGCTGCTCACAATCTGTTTGACATCTGAAACTGCACATCATAAAATTTGTGACCTAACTATAGGAATGAAGTCTTGGAAAAGACTCAAACGGTATGGGATGCAAGCATACTGAACCACGAGGGAATAATCACTCGCCGGTAATTTTCTTTACTGCTGGCCAATTTAAACCACACAGCAAAGGGCGGAGAATTCTGAGGTTAAGGTTTTCTACATGCAGGTATGGAACCTATTATCCAGAATACTCGGGACCTGGGGTTTTCCGGATAACTGATCTTTCTGTAATTTGGATCTTACCCCTACTAGAAAATCATGTTAACATTAATTAAACGCAATAGGCTGGTTTTGCTTCCAATAAGGATTAATTAGGATTCTGAGATAATCTGCAATTGGTTTTCATTTTTTTAAATTATTATTTCATTTATTATTATTATTATTAGAATGAAAATCGCCAGCGGGATGGCACTCAGAGCACTTAGTTTTCAGAGGAAACTTCGGGGGAACGAAGCGCTCTGATTGGACATTTCATTCCAGCCGACGGGAAGGCAGTTCGAGGAGATTAGTTGCCCTGAAGAAGAGGAGATTTGTCGTCGGGCGACTAACCTCCCCGAATCTCTGCCCTAAAAAGTGAACCACCCCTTTAAAAAAAACTGTCCATTTGCTGGAGAACTCTACAGGTTTATGCTGGGAATTATAGATTAGCCAGAGAGACACAAGGTTTTCCATATAGTGCCCTGGTTATTCACTACAGTATATGTTTCAGGCAAAGGTTATAACAAAATTATGATTAGAACAACGTCAGTAGACATTTTGGTCAGGCTGGAGGCCACACAAATGTGTTAAAAGGGCTACATGCAGCTGGTAGATCCTTCATGTTTCCTTAATCAATCATCCCAACCCGCTACTTATAGTAAAGGCAATTAGTAAAACATGTAATTAGCTAACAGATGTAAGATTATTTTGTAGTTCATACACTGTTTTGAAGATAGCTTGACACTAAAGATGCTCAAAAATCGATTGATACTGGAAGCGAGTCAAACATTTTGACCAGTCCGGCTGGTCATGTATTGGGCAAAATGTTTGTTTTTAACTCATTTAATGGAAAATCTAGTTAGTTGAGGATCTAGTTTGCTCAAGGTTGGTGTCTGCTTTTAAAACAGACACCTTGTCTTGATGTCTACACACGACTGACACGAAATGTCCTTCTCCAATCTCCATACAAGCAGAACATCAACTGCCCTTCAAGTAAACTCATTTTCTCAACAAAGCATAATGCCTGCAGAGACAAAACGTATTATTATGATGATGGTGGATAGATGCACCCACACTATATAAATTATACGTAGAAGACATAACTCCAGATCATTTATATACACAGACGCATCTTTGATCTCAAAGCAACATCTTGTGTAGGAAGAACACTGTCCTGATTCTACAAGAGGCTCTTTCTTCTTAAATGCCCCGGGCTTTATTTAGAACACAGTGTCTTGGTTTCATGTCAAGGTCTCCAGGTACACTAGACGTACATCATCTGGCACCCTTCCTTGCCTGGGAATGTGGGAAAAGGAAAGGTTCCAATGTGTCCTGGCGCCGAAGACTCACAATTACATGTTCCGGGGTGGGGCGCACCCCTGTTTGCGGAGCAGCAGCTTTGGCAAATATCCCACATGCTCTAGCATGGTGTATTATGGTTTGCAGAACAATAAAGTACAGGTATGGGACCTGTTATCCTTAACGCTCGGGAACTGGGGCTTTCTGGACAACTGATCTTTCCTTAATTTGGATCATACCTTAAGTCTACTAGAAAATTACAATTAAATTAATATAAACCCAATAGGCTTCCAATAAGCACTAATTATATCTTAGTTAGGATCATGTACAAGCTTCTGTTTTATAATTAAAGAGAAAAAGGAAATCATTTTCAAAAATTTGGAGTTTTTGGATAAAATTAAGTCTATGGGAGACGGCCTTTCTGTAATTCGTATCTTTCTGGATAACGGGTTTTTCTGATAACTGATCCCATACCTGTACCAAAAACAGGGTTATCAATTTCCAAATTGCAAAGGAAGAAAAAGAAATAATATAATTTCCGGAGTTATCAGTTGATATCAATGTTAATGATTACATATGCTCTATAAAGTGAAATATGTTGGCCATATCCAAAGATTAAATAAAAAAATAAATATAATTTATTTGCTTGGCTTTAGTTAACACTTCCCCCTCCCTTCTGCTTCTCTTCTACAATGACACAATCTCCTTTATACAGTTGTACAAATAAAATATGCTGTTACTTTAATTGGAATATCTCTAAAAAGGAACCAGAAGTTAGGTCTATGGACTGATCTGACTTCCCTTTTGGAAGCAAGAAGGAATTTTTTGCATATGGCTTGATATGTGGTTTTTATTGGCTTCCTCTGGGTCAACTCGCAGGTTTCATAGGTTGAACTTGATGGACAGTGTTTAAGCTTTAGTTACCCTTTTATAATGCTATAATATACACAACCATGTATTTCAGGGTAATTCACTTGTGCATTGAGACACTTGGAGATTTTACACTTGGCCGCCTCTTACACACATCAATAAGCCATACAGACTCCCCCAGGATACATCCCCTACAATTCAAGCATCATTGAAGATGAGGAGGGCTGTGAAACAGATTCTAATGTGAAAACAGTATCTCATGGCTTGAGTCACTGTATTTTATGTCACTTGATTCACATACTGTAACTACTCATCTCTCACAGTGTGTCTTAAAGGGGAAGAATACTGTGTTTATCAGCAATGTTGAACATTCTCTGGCAACACGACTTATATATAGTCTTATATGTTACATATTAATAAAATAGTCACAATGGTCATATGCAGAATATCATCAGTCAGCACCTTTCACCATCTCCAGTGTGGAATAGGCTACGTTTCGGGCATGCATCGTGCCCTTTATCAAGCCAAAGGTTACACATGGTTTACAGGTGTGCAAGGTCAGGTGACTTAAAAAGGAGTTATCAGGAAGTGACATCAGCGTTAAGTATACAGGTGTGACCCCTATAGGTCAAGGTTCACATTATATTACATACACATTGCCCTTACCCTTCATGTGTCCAATTTAACCCATGATAGCCAGCATAGTTTACAAATCATACAAACATGATTTATTGACAGGCTCAGTCCAAATTGTGTCTAAATCACATCAGGTTTTTTAGAAACTCACAAAAAGAGGTACAGATCGTAATCCTTTTTTAATCCTTTGGGTTGTAAGGATCCTAATTTGTGGATCCACCACACCTCTCTCTGTTTTAAACGGAGTTCACGATCACCTCCATTTTTGAGTGGGGGGATCATTTCAAGCACCATAAATCTGAGTTGATCAGCACTATGTCCTTTCTCCAGGAAGTGCTTGGACACCGGCTGACTCATATTACCTAAATTAATAGCAGATCTATGTTGTGAGATACGTGATTTAATCATCTGTGTGGTCTCACCTACATAGATGAGACCACACGGACAGACCAACACATAAACAACATATTTGGAAACACAGGTATAGAAGCCCCTCAAGTGGGCAATATACCCTGTCTCAGGGTGAATGAAATCTTTCCCTTTATATACAAAAGGGCATTGGTTACAATTGTAACATGGTGACATTCCTGTTGCTCTCTTACCAAGAAAAGTATCGAAACTCTTTTTGTGAGTTTCTTAAAAACCTGATGTGATTTAGACACAATTTGGACTGAGCCTGTCAATAAATCATGTTTGTATGATTTGTAAACTATGCTGGCTATCATGGGTTAAATTGGACACATGAAGGGTAAGGGCAATGTGTATGTAATATAATGTGAACCTTGACCTATAGGGGTCACACCTGTATACTTAACGCTGATGTCACTTCCTGATAACTCCTTTTTAAGTCACCTGACCTTGCACACCTGTAAACCATGTGTAACCTTTGGCTTGATAAAGGGCACGATGCATGCCCGAAACCTAGCCTGATGTTTTATATCTAATACACGTTTTCTGATCAAGTGAGTGCTGCCTTACCTGTGTGTTTTATTTATATATATATATATATATATATATATATATATATATATATATATATATGTATATGTATATATATATATATATATATATATATATATATATATATATACCCCATTTTAATACTATTAATAATAAAATGTCAAAATTTGAAATTGACTTTTTTTTTTTTTTTTTACAAAATATAACAAAAAAAATTTGGAAAATTTCCTTGGAAAAAAATAACACTTCTAGAAGCGCCAAAATAAGCAAAGAACAAAGAATTTGGCCAAACCCAAACACCAGCAGTCTCACACACACACCCTTAATACACATACCAGTTTCTTCCCTGAGACTGTTTTTTTTATGGAATCGTGAGTCTTTTTGTTAAACAAGGATTCCCCCCTCTCAGAAGTCAGAATTGCTGCTGGTAAGTGATTTACCAGTTTCCACGCCATGTGATTTAAAGGACATGTGTATGTATAAACCTTTAACACCCACAAAAGCTGAACTGTAAAAAAAAAAAAACACAATATGTGTCTGATTTATGCAACCGGAGAGCGACTATGAGCACATACAGTATTTGTAGCTACTGTGAGTTTAAATCTAGGTTCTCAAATCATCTTCCTAACCACTGCTATTAGAAGTATGACATATATAATTTAAAACACATTTTTCAAAAACCTTTTAACTGCTTTTACAGTTTCCTTGCTTTCTTTCTTTCTTTTTTCCATAATGTCTTCTTCCCTAGCCAAGATATGGTATTTCCAGCTCAATTATCAAACAGTGCATAAAAAATGTCTGGGTTACAGAAAGGCTGGTCTTTCAGGGGTCCATAGGGTAGGAGTCCCTACAAGCATAGATCCTACATGGGGTAACAAATAAAACACCAAGTGGTGAAGCTGATGCAAATGGTGGATGCCCTTCCTCAGGTCAAGAGAACCAAATTGGACAAAGGTTGGATGAACCTGCTTCTGCCCCTCTTCAGCTCTTTGCTAGGGTTACCGCTGGGACAGTATATTACCAGCCTAGCCAGTAAAATAGCAGCCAAAACCTGGCCAATATTACAAATGTACTGGTACATTTGTAATATCTCCCTAATTCCACTGCTCCACCCATTTATGTAATTGTCCCACCCCTTGTACACCACTTTACTACCCCTCTTTGTCACTGACCCACCCCCAGCATGCCCAGCCTGTAGTCTCTATTACAAAAGCTGGCAATCCCACTCTATACATACGCATATGTCTTATTTACCTCTACAGTGTATTTACCCTTTTAACTTTTAAGTGATGTAGAAACTCACCTACCAGGCAGGTTATTGGTACCCGAACTTACTATTGTGTGTGTGTGATAGGGACCTTGTAAGCTTGATAGTATAGTCTTGAGCAGGGGTCCCCAACCTTTTTTTTTTTCCCCCAAAGCCACATTCAAATGTAATAAAAGTTGGGGAGCAACAAAAGCATGCAAAAAGTTCCTGGGGGTGCCAATTATGGACTGTGATTGACTATTGGTAGCCTCTTTGTGGACTGACAGCATATAGGAGGTTCTATTTGCCAATACATCTGGTTTTTATACAACCAAAACTTGCCTCAAAGCCAGGAATTCAAAAATAAGCACCTGCTTCGAGGCTACTGAGAGCAACATCCAAGGGGTTGGAGAGCAACATGTTGGGGATCACTGTTTCTGAGTATAGTCTTGGTTTAAGGTGGCCAAAGCTGATTTTTTTTTAGGTTTTGGCTGATCAAGCTGAAAGATCAGATACTGTATGATTTGGCCACAGAAATAGCTAGCCTTAGAGCATTCTGCATAAGCCTCCAGAGAAGCCCACGTATAGCAATACCCTCTGACCAATATGTAAGTGAATACAATACACAAATGGGTTCCATAAACATAAGCTAATACTGAACTGGAGTTAATACACTTGTCTCCTAAAACGTCTTGACCCTCGTCATCATTCACGGATGGTATTGTACGGCTGATAAAACCCTGTGTATAATACTTAATAACATCTGATAGTGATTAAGAGAGTTATTTGATTTTTTTTCTAGCCCAAAGAAACCCTAGTTTAGAAAGCATGTATAAAACACTTTATATTCCATACCTGTTAAACTTCATTTAAATTGACTTGGAAAGGACCGATTCAATGCGCCAAACTGGTTAGTTATTAGGAGTGCACAGAGACTCAATGGAATGCACGCATGTTATATAGGAGGGGTTTGCATGTGTGCAGAAGCATGTCAAGGTGGCAGCTGGGGACGAAGATCTAATGACGTGTGCACCACAATAGGTTTTTAAGAGATCTTGAGGTTGATGGAGTTAAAGGGTCACTGACGGCAATATTCGGATTGCTCTTAAATTAAACAGCATGTTGTTAACATTTGCAAATACACATTTTGTAGTTACTAGGTCCTCTATAAAATTTTGGTACTGAATAATGCATACCGAAGGGAACTTCTTCTGTACTTTTAACTTGCTTTAAGGGGGCTATTCATCAAAGGCTGAGTTTTAGAGGTTTGTGAGGTTTTTTTATACCTCAAATAAA
Source organism: Xenopus laevis (assembly GCF_017654675.1). NCBI lineage: Eukaryota > Metazoa > Chordata > Amphibia > Anura > Pipidae > Xenopus > Xenopus laevis. The sequence continues at coordinate 19,487,147 of NC_054385.1, read as the reverse complement.
CTCACAAGTCAAACGGTTTCTGATTTATGAAAAAAACTCAGATTTAAAACACTCAAATGAGTTTTCAAATGAACCTACCAAAAAAATCATGAAGGCTACAAACATCTTCAAATGGGACTTCTGCCATTGACTTCTACATGACCGACAGGTTTTGGTAGAAGTATTCAAACTATTTCCATCTTTGGTATATTATTAATCTCAAAAAAAAAATTTAGTCCTTGCTGAAATACCAGCGAAAACTTGAATTTTTCGGGTAAAAATCAACTCGACCTTTATTAAATAACCCTCTAAGTCAGGGATCCCCAACCTTTTGAACCTGTGAGCAACATTCAGAAGTAAAAGGAGTTGGGGAGCAACACTAGCATGAAAAATGTTCTTGGGGTGCCAAGTAAGTGCTGTGATTGGCCATTTGGAAGCCCCTATGTGGATTGTCAACCTACATTGAGGCTCTGTTTGGCAGTGTACTTGGTTTTTATACAACCAAAACTTGCCTCCAAGTCAGGAATTCGAAAATAAGCACCTGCTTTGAGGCCACTGGGAGCAACATCCAAGGGGTTGGAGAGCAACATGTTGCTCACGAGTTACTGTTTGGGGATCACTGGGCCCTAAGTGATAAGACAAAACGTTTATGCCCAGCATGCCACTTTTTAAGCACATCCATAATACAAGAGTGCCATTGATAATGTGAATTGTACATCATTCGAGGCAAATCAAGGAGACTTATTGGAAATTCTTAGATGACAGAATTCTTGCAAACAATACAGAGAATGTATAGGTATGTGACCTGTTATCCAGAATGCTTGGAACCTGGGGTTTTCTGGATAATGGATGTTTCCATAGTTTGGGTCTTTACCCCTTAATTCTACCATTTAAACATTAAATAAACCCAACAGGCTGGTTTTGCTTCCAATAAGGATTAATTACATCTTAGTTGGGATCAAGTACATGGTACTGTTTTATTATTAATGAGAAAAAGGGAATGGACTTCACTATTCGGATAAAATGATGTCTATTGGAGACGGCTTTTCCGTAAGCTTTCTGGATAACGGGTTTCCGGGTAACGGATCCCATACCTGTACCTTTAAATTAATTACTATATGAACCTCAGAGTTCCAAACAGATGAATTTAAGAGCTAACCATTGATCTTACTAACAGTATCATCTAGGCGCGTCCACGTGTGCCTAGCTACTGACCAAAAGATAATCATATGTGATAACCAACTGATCCCCAAGGAACCAGCTAAAGTCAGACCTGAAGCAAGAAGTCTGTAGCAATATTATAGAAGCAGAGATGTGATAGGGATAGAGTTTCATCATAACAGAACTCTATATTCACAAGCTTCTGTTTGACCCAGCTGTCCATCTGTTCATTATTGAAAAATTCCTCTGCTTAGTGCCCTTTATTCCTCCATAACCCCCTCTTGGCATCCCTGAAGATACTGAAAATTAAAAGGGACAGTTGGGGGATGCGAAGTATTGGGACTAAGGGAATTCTGTTTGCTACACCACAGCCCTAACCTTAATAGGAGATAAGGTAACCCTACAGAGGATATTGGATGTCTCCACTGTAGGCCAATGACATGTATAAAAGTATGTATGCCTTTATTATAATCTCCTTTACATCATCTGCTTCCATATATTTAAAAATTACATTATTATTCGGGTATGGGATCCCTTATCCAGAAAGCTCTGAATTACAGGATGGCCATATCCAATAGACTATGTTTTAATGAAATAATTCAAATTGAAAAAAAAATTCCCTTTTTCTCTATAATAATAAAACAGTAGTGTGTACTTAATCCAAAATAAGATATAAATTAGTCCTTCTTGGAGGCAAAACAATCCTAGTGGGTTTATTTAATGTTTAAAATGTTTTTGTTTTTTTTTAGTAGGGGGTTGTTCACCTTTAAGTTAACTTTTAGTATGATGTAGAGATTGATATTCTGAGGCAATTTGCAGTTGATTTTCATTTTTTATTATTTGTGGTTTCTGAGTTATTAAGCATTTAATTCAGCAACGCTTCAATTTGCATTATAAACAATCTGGTAGCTAGGGTCCAAATTACCCTAGCAACCATGCATTGATTTAAATAAGAGACTGGAATCTGAATAGGAGAGGAATGATGAGAAATAAAAAACAGCAATAAAAATAAATGCGTAGCCTTACAGAGCAATTGCTTTTTAGATGGGGGTCAGCAACACCCATTTGAATGCTGGAAAGAGTCAGAAGAAAATGGCAAATAATTATAAAACTATAAAAAAATAAATATTGAAAACCAATGAAAAAGTTGCTTAGAATTGGCCATTCTATGACATACTAAAAGTTGACTTAAAGGTGAAGCTCCCCTTTAAAGGTATGAGCTTTACCTTTAAGTCATGAATGAAAGAATGAAATTGTGGAATGACGCCCCTTATCTGAAAAACCCCAAGCATTCTGGATAACCGGTCTGGGACCCGTGACCCTGAAACCTGTTATCCAGAAAGTTCCAAATTAGGGAAATGATCTGACTCCTTTTTATCCAAATACTTACTTAAAACAGATTTCCCTTTTCTCTGTAATAATAAAATAGTAGCTTGTACTTAACCCAAACTAAGATATAATTAATCCTTATTGAACGCAAAAACATAATATTGGGTTTATTTAATGTTTACATGAATTTCTAGTAGGTAAGAAGATCCAAATTATGGAAATATCCGTAATCCGGAAAAGCCCAGATCCCATGCATTCTGGATAATAGATACCATACCTGTACCTGTAGTACCTAAAGCAGCATTGTCCACCTAGTGTCTTACAAAGAAGACTTAGGTATTCTAGGGAATATATGGGGGTTCATAAATACCCAACATGGGTCACATCTGTCTCGTACATTGGGAAGGAAAGAGTTGATTAAAAGCTAATTACATGGCTGTGATTAAAACTATGAAGTGATATTGGAGCCCAGCACAAAGGGTTACTGCAGCTTGTCCTGTAACAATACTCCCAGTATTCTGTAAGTGCAGCCAGGGCTGAGCAGCGGAGCAGATTCCATGGTGATGGCTGGACGTGGTTGTTATGTACACACGGAAAGCTTTCCAAGGCACATTGTGGTCTGCGTGCAGAATAAAAAGCTCTGCTTCCGATATACAGTACTAATATCATTGATGCAGCTCCCTCATTAACACAGCAATGAAGGGGAGGCTGTTAGCATTCTGCACAGTCGAAAAGCTATAGAGGTTATCAAATATTATTAGCCTTTATATAGTACTAACATCTCATGCAGAGCTTTGCTGGGGTGAGTATTGATTCCTATCAGTCCCCAGTGGAGCTTACACTCTAATGGTTTCACACACCCCATGGTCAGTTTTATCTAAAGCAAAATAACTTAATAGTATGTTTTTAAATATGTTTTTCTGTTTCCTAAACATATGTGTGATAAGATAACATTTTAGCAGGGTGCTAGAGGGGTTCTATGTAGCAATAGGGAGAGGCTATAAGTCAGGGATGCCCAAATAATAGATCAGGATCTACCAGTAGACCTTTAGTTGGTGATCAGTAGATCTCAAGACTCTTGTCAACAAACAGCTTGTCTATATCACCCTCCTATTTCAGGCTATTCATTCAGATATTTATAATGCTTGGGTTACATAAGAAATAGTTGTTTGGTTAATATAGCAATATAAATTTGCTTATAAATCAATATATTTAAGTAATATTTTCCATGGAACAGAATGCTAACAATGCTTTCATGAATGTAGATCATGATGGGACAACATCGCTAAAAGTAGACCTCGCATTAGTACGGGCACTCCTGCTATAAGTATATTCTACTTATAGAATTTAAAAGTAGAGTTTAAAAAGATATTCTTTTAGAGACACTCTGGGGGTTAATTATTAAGGTCCGAATTTAACTCAGTATTTTGTAAGTTAGAAATCTGAGCAACTCCGATTGCCCTAATGGACCTTATTTATAAAGAAAAAGGCCCTGAAAAAATAGGGTCGGGCAAACTTCAGAGCTTTCCGCGAAAACTCAGAATTGTTCGGAGTTTTGTGCAAAAGCATACGTTTTTTTGTGCAGAAACCACAAGCTCATCCGATATCGGTACAGACATCAGCGCAGACACTGGAATCTTCCCCATTGACGTATACAGGTCTTTGAGAGCTTTTAGATGCTGTGGTTTCAGATTCTGAGTTTTTAGACCATCGGACTTTCATATATCTCGAAAAATTACCTCCGACAACTACGAATTATTCGAGGTTCAGACCTTGATAAATAACCCCCAGTGTGTTCATTCCTGCGGTGCTGGTTGTGACTCTAGATCTTTAGAAGCAGAGTCAAAGAGCCACAATGTCTTGAATCCTTCGTTGCAGTTTTGTTAGCTAACTCCTACATTATTTCAAAAGTCAGAACAAGCAGTGCAGAGGAACAGATCTGGACAAACACTGCTTTTGATAGCAAGTACATTACAAATGCCTCTAAAACCACTTAAATTTGCTAATTAAAGAATACTGGAAAGTTGCTTGGCAATGACATTGTTTTATAATGTAAAAAGGATTTTGGTGGAATTCCTCTTTAATATATAAAATAAAATTGAGAAGGTTTGGATGTTATAGCAGTAGATTTCCTAAGAACACAGTAATGCTGTGGGGCTGTTAAACTACATGTAATGACCCCAATGACCACATGAACACTCCATACGGAGCTCCTTAGTCAGGATTTGGGGGCACAGGACTTTGTATTGGCCTGTTTGTCTTTCTGAGACTCCAGCTACAGACAAATACAACAATACAATGTGTTTTAGTTCTCCTCAGCCGGACAGATACACACGAGAGGGATTAACCAGGGTGACTGGGTTGCAAGGGGAAAATACCATTTGAATTTGCGGACAGGGATTTCCAAGGGGATTAACTAGATTTTGTGACAGAGGGAAGAAAAGAAGAAGAGCACAAAAGAAGACAGGAGAAGAGAATGTGTGTCACAATGTTGCATAGGAAGGGAAAGGCTTAGTGACTCTTTTTCCTTAAAACATGGGGGCCACTAATCTCCATAGAAACAGGGACTAGCTTCTTGTTTAATTAGATTGCAATAGATCCTAAACTTGGAAGGGAAGAGGCAAATCCTCTTATACCTCCCCCCCCTCAACAACTGCCACCTATCCCAAGAGCAAACATTTTTTTAGGATAAATATATTTACTTTTTTGTAAATGAAGAGATGACAAATCAGCAAAATGATAGGTAATATTAATATACAGGCTTTATAAGCCACGGATATAAGAGGTATATGGAGCAGTAGGAGCTACAGGGAGCAGTGCCGGAACTAGGGGTAGGCAGAGTAGGCACGTGCCTAGGGCGCAAAGGTGGAGGGGCGCCAGGCACGTACTTACTCCTCCCCCTAGTCCGGTCCCTTCTCTGCCGACCGCCCACTGACCCATGCATGCGTCAATTCGCGCATGCGAATAAGTGGTTTTTGCGCATGCGCAGAAGCGCTCATCCAGCCAGCGCAGCAGCTGGGCAGGCTGCCTAGGGCACCTGCCCGGCTTGGCCCGGCTCTGACAGGGAGAGGTGAAAGGAAAACTATACCCCCAAACAATCTAGGTCTCTATAAAAAATATATTGCATAAAACAGCTCACATGTAAAACTCTGCTTCATGTAAATAAACCATTTTCATAATAATGTACTTTTCTAGTAGTATGTGCCATTGGGTAATCATAAATAGAAAATTGCCATCCCCCTGGCATCGTACAATTCATGGTGCACACAAATATACCAAACAAACTATACTTGTTAGGTCACATGAGCCAATTAACAGACAGAGTTGTGTCTTTTGCTTCCACACTTCTTCCTGTTACAGTTAAAGTTGTAGTATTTCTGGTCAGGTGATCTCTGAGGCAACACACAGACCATCACAAAATGGTGGTTCAAGGCGATGTAAAAGGACAATATTTACTTAAATATATATACCAGTTTGGTAAGATTCTTTAATATGCCACTTAATATGATATAAACTATCTGCTGCTTCAGTGTTCATTTTGGGGGTATAGTTTTCTTTTACACCAAAAGACAGAAGGGGATATAGGGAGGGGTTACAAAGGGCAATTCGAGGAGATATAGGCCGGGTTTTTATGGAGATGTGGGAGGGGTTACAGGGAAAATGGCCGGCTGTAGGGGTGGGATTCTGAGAGTTGTAATAATAATATATTTACTCTTACATTGGGGACCCAGCCTTCCTTTAATATCCCATACCTCTAACTCTGGCCCTGTTGCACCCTCTTAAACATAAAAGCATGACCGTAAATTTCTCCATGGCCTGCAGCTGACAGACACACGCAAGGAATCAGCATTGCACGCAAAGGGACCTGCCGCTTGCATGTAAAGCAACATGCCTCCACCTTCCAAAAACACAACAATTTATCAGGCATTTTCACGCCTGTGAAAAGATGCCGCTGATTTATTGCCTCATCTATACCTCCGCACCAGCTGTTCAAAGTGTCCGACGGATGAATGATGGCGACAGCACTTAAGGTTTGTTTGTCAGAGGGCACCAGGGACACCAGTCACTTGCCAGGAAAAGCGTCGTTCCCACCCGTCCACCCATTCCTAGAGCTGCCTCTAATGTTCTGTATCATCAAGTGAATTGGAAAAAGCCTCAGGCACAAATGACACCTTCATTCACTGACGTGCCCTGAAGGTAGAAGAGTTCTTTCCACCATGACTTGTGTCCTCCCACCACCAGGTGCCTTACTCAGGCAACTAACCAACCCAGTATGGGCCCCAACTGCATTGCCTCTGGGCAGCTCTCTTCCTATTTAACAGACACAACCAGCAGCTACACACTGGGATCTAAGCAACAATTATTAAGCATAATCTAGCGGAACGGATTCTCTTTTTCTTGTCATCCCCTAGAAGCTCTGATGGGCCCTCAGAGAATTGCATCTGCAAACTGGGATATTAAATTGTCAGAGCAGTTTGCAAAAGGGGACAAACTCAATATGTTACCTTAAGGTTTGCTTTTATGAGTGTGAATGATTACACAGCCTCAGTCTGTATTCCGGGCTTTCGGAGAGACTTTGTTAACCTTGTTTGTGCAGCAACGTAGCACCAGAGGTTAGAAGCCCTGCAATGATCATATTCTACACGGCTCTAAAATCAGCCCTTGCTTTTCTAGTACAGAAAAGACATTTTATTTTTATAAAATCACAACGCACACAAAGAAAAACACAAATAAAATACAATATATTTTAATGAATACGCCCATGACATGTTTTATTTTTAGTGTTATTACATGTACAATAAACCAACCTATCATACAGCGGACAATTTAGCTATAATGTATTATATATGTTTGTCTGCATACCTCTTAATTATAAAATAGATATTGAATTCACGCATACACACACAGATATATACAATTTTTATATATATAGATTTATATTTTTTGTTTTAAAGAAACATGGACAAACAGAACATTTGAGTAAAGATTAAAAAAAATAAAAATAAAATATATATACCGTATATACCCGAGTATAAGCCGAGTTTTTCAGCATCCAAAATGTGCTGAAAAAGTCTACCTCGGCTTATACTCGGGTCAGCGGTACCCGACCGGAGTTGCTGAGATTGCAGTCACTTTTAATCATTCCTATACCAACAGTTCACTTGGGGAGAGACTGCAATATCCCACAATGCCCTCTGTTGGTTATATGAAAGATTAACAGTGACTGCAATATCACACAGCGCCATCTGTTGGTTGTATGAAAGAATAACAGGGACTGCAATATCACACAGCGCCATCTGTTGGTTGTATGAAAGAATAACAGGGACCGCAATATCACACAGCGCCATCTGTTGGTTATATGGAAGAATAACAGTGACTGCAATATCACACAGTGCCCTCTGTTGGTTATATGAAAGAATAACAGTGACTGCAATATCACACAGCGCCCTCAGTTGGTTATACGAAAGATTAACAGTGATGGCAATATCAAACAGCACCCTGTGCACATTGTAGTGGGACAGTGGGACAATGCACATAGTAATACGTTTGGCAATTCTCTGTCACCATCAGCTTTGCAAAGAAGTCCGGTTGATCGCTGGGGGGGTCGCTTTGGCAGAATGTGCGCTGCTGGGAGACAGGGCTGTAGTTGTATCTAGGCTTATACTAGAGTCAATAAGTTTTCCCAGTTTTCGTAGGTAAAATTAGGTACCTCGGCTTATACTCGGGTCGGCTTATACTCGAGTATATACGGTAATACACACACACACACACACAAGTACTAGTAGATGGACATTCATTTCTGATCTTGCACCCAGGCACATTAATGGCGAGAGTGCCGGTATCATCGTGGAATATATATATATACACACACACACACACACACACACACACACACAAGTATGGGACCTGTTATCCAGAAAGCTCGGGACCTGGGGCTTTCTGGATAACGGATCTTTCCGTAATTTGGATCTTTATACCTACTACAAAATCATTAAAACATGAAATAAACCCCATGGGCTGGTTTTGCTTCCATTAAGGATTAATTATAGCTTAGCTGGGATCTACTACAAGGTACTGTTTTATTATTATAGAGAAAAATGTAATAAATTAAATAAATTAAAAATGTAGATTATTTAGATAAAATGCAGTCTATGGGAGATGCCCATTCCTTAATTCGGAGCTTTCTGGATAACAGATCCCATACATATATATATATATATATATATATATATATATATACACACAAATTAATCTATTTAACAAACACATTTTAGCTAGAAAGTATTTATATTCATAATTTAGATTTTACAGAGAATTATACCCTTGAGCAAACAACATAAAAATATTTTTTAGGGAAAAGCCTATGTTACCGACATATTTTACAAGCAATGCAGGAAAACTGACGGTTTCAAACATTTATTACATTTTACAGGTACAGTTTTCATTTAAAAATAGCTTTAAAATAATTTGACCTTTGCGTCTTGATGGCTTTTAGTTGAATTTAATCTATTTTACTGTTTTATTTCCAAACAAAAGAAAGACAGTTAAATTGTATTTGTAATGCAGCATTGTAATGCAAGGGACTGTTCACAGGGAACACCTCAAGGCAAGAAATTCTCATTTCAATATCTAAAAGACAAGTGTTATTGGCTTAAGCTGGCCACATGCTGAACGATGTTTAGGCCACAAAATGATCAGTTCTAATCGTGTGCAGTTTAGTGGCGCAGGTAGACGGCCAAACTGCCATGATCACTAGAAAAGTGGCTTATGGTTCACATTCTGCCTGACGCATTTCTCACTGCTGAAAAATGCTGCAAACACTTCTCCTGTCCCAAAGATCAGATACATCGACCAATAATCAGTATGGTGCAAATAGTAAGTCAAATAAGCAGCAAAGGGAGATCATTTTAAATTCCTGAGAAAATTTTTAAAACTTAAATTAGGTTGAAATTTTCCACAGTATTGGTTCTAAGTGTTACTTACCCCGATTTAATAATTTTTTCAAACTTGCATAGTATTTTAAGGTCACATTGAATTTCAAATTTATTCTTAACACACAATATTCCCTTATTCGTAGATTTTATTTTGGCGGTCGTTTTGCTTTAAGGAATATTACTGTTTGAAAATACAACACAAAAAAAAGGACAACCGGTTTCCCGGAGACAATTGAACCTTTGTAAATCTTATAATATTAAATATAATAATAATAATAGCTGAGGAGTCTGCACAGAAGGGTCTTTGTATTTTCATATGTTTATCCTTTCATGAATATGCTTTATAGGTTTATTTATATGGCATTATTGTTTTGACGCCTGTCTGTTCTATTAGGGGGTTATTTATCAAAGTCCAAATTTATCTCAATATTTTCTGCTACAAACTCCGATCAAATCCGTTCTGTTTTTTTACGCTTATTTATTATTACATTTTCCAGAAAATTTGCTTTGTAGGAAAAAAACGTTTTTCATGAATTTTTCGCACTTTTTCCTTCCAATTTTCAAAATTTTTATGTTATTTTCACCCGAAAACTTCAGGGTATTGCCCGAAACCCAGCGCACATCAAAAAATCATTGGAACTTCTCCCATTGACTTGTATGCAATCTCGACAGGTCTGAGATGCCGGATTTTCAGATTCTGTCTTTTCCATTCTCGGATTTAAATAAATACCGAAAAATTTGTGATTTTTTAAAGGTCAGATTTTATTAAAAAAAAACAAAAGAATTTTTCAAGATTTTTGCATTCTGAATTTAGTAAATAACCCCTTTAAAGGAAAACTATACCCCTCAAACAATGTAGGTCTCTATTAAAAGATACTGAGTAAAACAGCTCATGTGTAAAACCCTGCTTCATGTAAATGAACCATTATCATAATAATATACTTTTTTAGTAGTATGTGCCATTGGGTAATCATAAATAGAAAATTGCCATTTTAAAAAATAAGGGCCGCCCCCTGAGATCGTACGATTCACTGTGCACACATACAAACCACATGTTAGGTCACATGAGCCAATTAACAGACAGAGTTCTGCCTTTTGCTTCCTCACTTCTTCCTGTTACAGTTAGTGTTGTAGTATTTCTGGTCAGGTGATCTCTGAGGCAGCACAGATAGAGTCACGAAATGGTGGTTCAAGGCAAGAGATGTAAAAGGGCAATATTTATGTAAATATATATTTCAGTTTGGTAAGATTCTTTAATATTTCATTCGATTTGATATAAACTATCTGTTGCTTAAGTATTCATTTTGGGGGTATAGTTTTCCTTTAAGGTTGAAATATACAGCTATAGAATTAATACTATACATACATAGGTTTATGGGGTATGTATATACACAGACAAAGGTAAGTCTGATATGCAGGTCACAAATGAACAAGCATAAGAAATTTACTGCAACCAGGTTTTTAACTGGGACCCAGGCCATTAAAGGGAAAATAGACACAGTTGTTTTTTACATATTTATTTATAAAAACGAAAAACAATGGCCCCATAGTCATGAAAAATGGCTTGGCTCCACTGAACATGAGTGTTTCATTTAAGCGACTGACCATATTCAGATTTAGTCAATCCAATATTTATTTTTTCTATGAACTACTGGAAGGTTCGGGGCTTTAACAAAGCACATTTTAATTAAGTGACAAGTGGACAGTTCTCCACACCAATATTTCCTTTCTAGTCTTTTTTTTTATCCTACATGTGCCTCCATACCAGATGTTCAACTGGCTCCACCACTTCAAAAAGTGCACTGTTACTGCTGCAGTCGTTAAGACTCCCTTTTTTCCAGTTATTAAGAGCGTGTCTACATGATGCATGAACATATCATTATCATTGGCTCGAGAATAGAATTCCCACTAAGGCGAATGTCCCACTTTGCACTCTTTTTTTAAACAATAGAATAGGGAAAATCAGTTTCATGTATGTGTAAGTTTAATGGGGATTTATGGTTGCACCAGGAGAGAAATGATATAGCCAATAAAAAGTTGCAACTAGGGTACTGAGCATTTAATTTGCATTTAAGTTGTAGGCTATATGGCAGCTCACGTCTAGATATTTTATGTCTTCTCCGGACACTGTATGTAGCAAAACATTTCTTTACTCACTGTTGCTCCATCGGGTCCTACAAATTGTTGAGCCCATAGTAGTCATCCCTGTTGTTGGTACCCTAAATCTCTGCGGATACACAGGAATATTAAAAGGCAGGCAGCCTATCTTTGCACCTTTTTTTTTATTTTTCATTTTTTTTTAAATTTTTTCTGATCACTTGGGTTTACATTATTGTATTATATTTATTTTTTCTTATGATATATTTTCAGATTTTTTTTTTGTGTTTTCGTGTGGACTCTATTGGCACTTACTATGGATCAGCTTGTATGTAACTATATACTTAAAGTGGTATTTTTGTCTTCACAACTGTGATTGGATCAATCAATCTGTATGTAAATAAATAATTAAAGTGGAAATCACAACTGTGATTGGTTTAGGTCCTGATTGGTCATAACCCCTTTAGGGTATTCGTGGAGATTAGTCACCCCGGCGGCAAATCGCCTCTTCTTCGGGACGACAATCTCCCGAACTGCCTTCTCGTCGGCTATAATGAAAAATCGCCAGCGGGATTGCACTCGTGTCGCTTTGTTTTCCAAAGTCGCCCGAAGTTGCCTCTCGAGGAAACTTCGTGCAACTTAGGAAAACTAATCTGCCCATGTGCACTTACCCTTAAAAGGAATGTTCATTGCATGCCCATTATCTTATGCGTAAGTGCCCCAATAGGCACGAAACGCGCCAGGCTTTCATCTGTATGTCCTAATAAATGGTTTGAACTTTTAATTACTTTTTGGTTACTACTTTTCTAGAGAAAAACTCACGATTTCAGCTGCAGCCCCAAACTGTACCCCATCCCAACAAAAAACTGACAAGCAAAAGTTCATACAATCATTTCGATGATTTCATGCTTCATGCATAATATACTATTTTCAATCAACAAATATTGTTTAATTACAAATATAGCTCTATTTCTTCCCTTGTTAATGCTATTAAAAAGGGGGCTGCATTTATCTTAAGCAAACGGTCTGCCAATATGTGCTCCTGTAATATGCTAAGAGCCATTTCAGAGAGCCATATCTTGCAGGCACTTACCACCTAACTCGTTATGACAAGCTAATTTCACTGCACGGCGCATATGGCTGACTGTAAATGGGTTACTTAAAGCCATGATGGATGAAAGGGAGAGTAACCTCGTTTGAAGAGGCGGCTGTGGGCAGGAGATCTAATTTTTGACTGCTAATGAATTAGATTTAATTAGGGGGATCCCTGATCAGATTGAGAGGCTGACAGTTTGACCATAGCGAGGCTTCATTTATGCGATTCTCACTATTGTCCTCTAAGATAAATAATGAGGTTTTCCGCTCCCTAAGAGAGTGAATTCAGGAATGTGGTCTCATTTTAACTAGTTCCCTGCTGGGATAAAGAAAGGAGGATTCACTGATCTTGTGGCACCATAAAATATCTAAAACCGCTGAGAAACCCACTGTTGGGTGCAGAAACAGTCCAAGCGTAAAGTACATACAATGGGGTTATCCTACTGGTATTGAACTCAGAATCCCCTTGACAGTCTATATCTGTCGGCAGGATTGTGGGAATTGCAGTTCAATAACAGCTTGATGGTTGCCAGTTGGCTATCCCTAATGTATACATTGAACTATCTAATATTTGATATTTTAATTGATATGTGTTCACCCCCTACAGAATAATTCATGTTTAGCCCTTCCCTTAAAAAAAGGCTGAGCGCACAGGTAATACATAGGAGGTTAGAGGGATCATATGTTCTACATAACAGGGGTTAAAGAACAAATATAAGAATGGTGATTTTTCAGTACATAGCTAAACAGATACTTATAGATATATACTATAAAAGAGATCCTTTTGATCACATATATATCCAACTGGGCCAATAAACCCCAAATCAGAAGCTTATATTTGGCATTGTATTTTTTACTGGAACTCCCCATAAGTGTGGGAAACTAGTGCTCTAATTCTACGTCTAGTTCCAGCCCTAAAGCAAGATAGGACTGCTGAATACCAATATGTCCCACCTGAAAGTATAAAGGGTGACCACCCCCCCCAAAAAAATACATACATTGACACATATACATGTTTTATACATACTTTCAAATATAGTGAAACCTTTTATTTGGAGAGCAGTATCCCTGGTGATTATCAGCCTGATACTGATCTCATAAATCCCAATATGATTCACATTATAGTAGCACAAAAAGATTACTTTAACAACAACGTAATAAGTCAAGTATTTCGGAACGAGATTACGCACTAATTGCAAGCAGAACAGAAAAACAATTCTCTGAAAATCATTACGGTTCTTAAATACATTTGGGCTTAAGCTCTTTAGTAGCTGGATTGGCACACAGTGTCCCGAAATGTCTTACAGATTCATCTGGAAATGAACGCATGAATATTGGACGTTATATTTAAAAGGTTGAATTTTATGAAAACATCTATATGTCTTACAGGTAGTATATATATATTTTTTATCACTCAAAGATATATTGCTCTTTATTTATGACATTATTTTGAGTAGAATATGTTTGCCTCATTTATCAATGCATTCTTTTTTTTTTTTACATTTACCGTTGTTTTTTTCCCCCACCATCATTTTTCAACAGGCCTGAGATGGCAAAAAATATTATAAACTCATGGACAAATGCGCCACCAATAGGGTTGCCACCTGGCCTGGCCGGTAAAAATGTTGCTTGGGGACAATGGTATTAATAGAGAAAAACCCTAAAAATATAGGATGGCCGGTATTTTTTTGCAGAAAAGCCTAGCCACCAATAATAAAATATAGTCAAAATAGATCAGTAAAAGTTGGGGGCGGGCCAAGGGCCTTTTTTAGGGGTATAACAAATTTACCGGCAGCTACATTGCTGGTAAATTTGTAATACCGGCTCTGGCCTTGGCAGGTGTTTTAACGGCTATGCCGGTAAAATACCGTCCGGGTGTCAACCCTATATGGTACAGGTATGAGATCTGGTATCCGGAAACCCGTTATCCAGAAAGCTCTGAATTTCTGAAGGTCTGTCTCCCATAAACTCCATTTTATCCAAATCTTAATTTTTTTTAAAATGATTTTTTCCTTTTTTTTTAAAATCCTTTTTCTATGTAATGATAAAACAGTACCTTGTACTTGATCCAAACTAAGGGGCACATTTACTATGGGTCGAATATTGAGGGTTAATTAACAGAGACTTAACTAGAGGGGGACGGGCCCTGGCGCGGGACGTGCAGCCGGGCCCCGCCCCCCTCTGTACGCCCGGAAACGGCTGCAGAACAGAGTGGCGCGCGAGCTGCCGGGGGGCCCTGAGGGGGTGCGGACCCTGCCCCAATCGCACCCCCTGCTCCCCCGTAGTTACGCCACTGTTAATTAACCCTCGATATTTGACCATAGAAGTAAAATCCTTCGACTTCGAATATTGAAGTCGAAGGATTTACCGCATTTAGGCTAAATTTAGGCTAAAAGTCGAAGGATTTACCGCATTTAGGCTAACATTGGTGCTCGGTAGTTTTTAGGTGGCGAAGCAGGTAGTCGAAGTTAGACAGTACTTCGACTATCGAATGGTCGAATAGTCGAAAGATTTTTAGTTCGAATCGTTCGATTCGAAGTCGTAGTCGAAGATCGAAGTAGCCAAAAAAAAAACTTATAAATTCGAAGTTTTTTTCATTCTAATCCTTCACTCGAGCTAAGTAAATGTGCCCCTAAGATATAGTTGATTCTTCTTGGAAGCATAAGCAGTATATTGGGTTTATCTAATGTTTACATGATTTTCTAGTAGGCTTAAGGGATGAAGATCCAAATTACGGAAAGATCCCTTATCTGGAAAACCTCAGGTCCTGAAAATTCTGGACAACAGGCCCCATACCTGTACTTGAATCATTCCAAATTAGGATTTAAGCAAAACTGAATCCAAGTCCTGACCTAATGGGGTTTCCCCAACTTCTGCGACTCATATCAGATGGACCCCTGATCTCCCTTCTAATTTCCATTTTAGGGGCCGGCTTTTAAGCTCCACCTCCCCCTCATTCTCATAGTCAAACACCTGTGTCTTACATTGCCCTAGGCATATAAGCTTTAAAGTCTAAGGGCTGTAGTTGCCTTTAAAGACACAAGTAACAATTTAGAAAAGCCCTGGGGCAAGTTTTGACACCTAGTAAATGGTTTTCTTTTCTTCTGATAAGTGGAATGAGGTCTTTAAAATACCAGATCATTTTCAAGCTGTTTGCCTGGAATGACATGACACAGGTATGGCTGCAATGCTTTCGTGTGTGTGCAAATACAACTTCACACCTAGAGATATTCCTTGGGATTTGCATTTGTCATTCAGACTTCTGCTAATGACCTTTAATCCCTCAGTTGGTTGTGAATATGCAGCATGACAGGAATTAAGAAAGGAGTGATGTGTTTGTGGAAATAATGTACACTGATTAAAGTGGACTTCTGTTAGTATGGAGGGCTGTCAGTCCTTAGCAGCTACAAAAAAAACAGCATTCCTGTCATTCTTTATAACTGAGATTTTAATTATCTTCTTAACGCAGTAGGAGTCACATCTCAGGGTTTTTATTATTTACCTAATGCAGCTATGTGGCACACAGTTAAGCAGCAAGGAGTTAAGAAAGATAAACATACACAGAACCATTAAAACAATGTCAAGATAAAACACATCAATAATAGATACAGTCCAAGTCTTCTTAAAGGAGAAATAAACCCTGAAAATGAACGTGGCTAAATATGCCATATTTTATTTAATGAACTTATTGCCCCAGCCTAAAGTTTCAGCTTGTTAATAGCCGCAATGATCCAGGACATGAAACTTGTCACAGGGGGTCACCATCTTGGAAAGTGTCTGTGACACTCACATGCTCAGTGGGCTCTGAGCAGCTGTTGAGAAGCTAAGCTTAGGGGTCGTCACTAATTATCAAGCAGAAAATGACGTTGGCCTGTAATATAAGCTGATGCTAATTAATAAATTCTGATACTAGTTGCACTGGTTTCTGTGCTGCCATGTAGTAATTATCTGTATTAATTACTAATCAGCCTTATATTGTGACATTTATATTCTATGTGTACTGTATATTGTGAGGGTAAGGGGGGCCCTGCCACGCCACACTTACTTGATTAGCCGGGTACCCCATCTTTCTAAGAGCTGCTGACTTTGGGAAGGCGTGGACGTTTAAGGTGCCCTGGCCACCAATTTAGGCCACCAATTTTTTTTTTCTCATGTGGGGTCCTAGCCACCAATATTTTTTAATGTGGGGGCCCTGGCCACAAATGTTTTTTTTATGGGGTGGCCTGACCACCAATATCTTTTTATTTTTTATTAAAATGTGGGAGCCCGAGCCACCAATTTTTTTTTGTTTTTTTTACTGTGTGGTGGGGGCGGACCTGTGGGTGGGGAGGGCGGACCTGTAGGTAGGGCTTGCGGTGGGCGCAGCCAAGGGGGCCCAGGAAATTTTGTCGTATGGGGCCCTGCGATTTCTGATGGCGGTCCTGGCCCCTAGCTTAAAGAGGACAGGAGTTAGCTGGTGTATGGAAGGAACGCAGGAAAGCTTTAATTTCAGTAAGGAGGCAGAGTTGGTAACATCTTGATTTATCTATTGGGTTGGCAGCAAAACTGGGCATGACTGGGTTATAACAGGGCCTGAATGGGTGGGTTGATGTAGCTGGCCACTTTTTACTGGCACATGAAGGTAGAGTTGGACAATTTCAAACACAAACACATTAAAATTCATAATGAAAAATGTTTTTGTCCATGTAGAAACCTATGGAAGCACATCGTCAACGAGCATTTACCGACACACAAAGTAATGAGAGCAAATATCAGATTGGTTTCCATGGGTTACTCCATAAACTCTCATGCTGCCCTCAGATAGAATAGAGGTTTGTGGCCTTACTCATGTCTATGCCCATTATTAACAGACTATAAGGACATGCCTGACTCGCTAAACATAAGCAGTAGGAGCTGTAACCCTAGCTTGGACTCAACTGAAAGACCACCACTTTCTGTGCGGGAGTACTACAGGTATGGGACCTGTTATTCAGAATGCTCGGGACCTGAGGTTTTCGAGATAACAGATCTTTCCGTAATTTGGATTTTCCTACCTTAAGTCTACTAGAAAATCACGTAAACATTAAACCCAATAGGCTGGTTTTGCTTCCATTAAGGAATAAGTATATCTTAGTTTCAATCATGTACATGGTACGGTTTTATTATAACAGCGAAAAAGGGAATCAGTTTTAAAAATTTGGATTATTTCATTATAATGAAGTCTATCGGTGACGGCATAATGGATAATGGGTCTCAGGATAACGAATCTCATACCTGTACACTTTTGTGGCTTTGTCTCCACTGCAATGGACTTTTTAGTTGTATACACTTTTAGGAATCTACTCCAAAAGAGGGTCGAAAAAGAAGCATGTATAACATAGCCACACCAATATCCTGCAAGTTTTCCTCCTGTTGGATTCACAGAAAAGATACATGAACCTCATCGGGGTTTTGGATAGGCCAAACATTTGGAACACAGCAACACTCATGTTTCACTCTTCAAGCATAAATCCTCGTGACATTCACAGTTTATTACTCGCCTAAGATATGAACCATTGATATTTTTGAGCCAGTTTAGTGCCAGGGAGGAGTGCAGTGCGTAGCAGTTCAAATATCCAGATCTTTAGCCTCAAAAAGCACACGCACACACACACACACACAATATCTTCCTTAATATTCTCATCCTGCTAAGGAAATTCCAAAACCGCAGCCAAGGCAAAATGTAATAAACGGAAGGGCAGGCCGGGAGCCAGAAAACCCAGGCACTTCACTACAACAGCAATGTCAATAAATATATCATTTACATTTATTTAACTGCTGGAAATGCAAAACAGAAAACAAATATACGTCTAAAAAAAAACACATAAAAAATGTTCAAGCAGTGAATCTGTGGGAAATATAAAAACCTATTCAAAGTTGGAAATTTTTGAGAAATTCTTAAGGGACCGGAGGCCAAACACTTATTTTAATTTATAATGTAATTGATATTGTATGGGGGCCTCGGTATTTAGGAGACCACAAGGGGCACTGATTAAGGAGCATTGTGTCCAAAAGGAGTCCAAACATACTGATGATATAGATACATACTTCAGAATGTTGCTTAATTGTACGTATTGCCTCAAAACAAGTGTCATTGTATTTTAATGCATTGAGCGCAATGCAATGGTGGTGGATAGTGATGGCCGAATTTCTCCACGAAAATCACGAAACAGCTAAAGATTTTTGAAACTTGAATTTTGACGCTGCATCAATTTTGACGCATGCGTTAAAGTCAATGGGCGTCTGAATAGTGTTGACACACAATGGTTTTGACGAGAGTGGCTTGTCCGCTTTTTTTTTGATTCACCGGCGAATTTTCGTGGGTGTTTTGCAAAAATGGAGGCGAAACACGGAAATTCCCGAATTTGCACCTGCCGAATTTATTTGCCCATCACTAGTGGTGGCTGCAACTTGGAGCATGTCAAAATTCAAAAAATTGCAACTATAAAATTCAAGTTTTTGTGTTGCTGGTCACATTTTTTGTTTTCTCAGAGAAACCTGATCATGTTAATTAGCATTGTTGAATATAAACCTCCTAGAGGCTCATTCATAAACACAGGGCAAATTTGCACCTGGGCAGTAACCTGTAGCAACCAATAATTTTTAAGGATGAACAGTGAAAGCAATGATCTGATTGGTTTCCAAGGGTTACTGCCCAAGTACCTATTTGCCCAGTTTTTATAAATGACCCCCCTACTGTTTTCTATAGACACTCAACACTCTATAGATACTTACAAAATTTTTTTCCATTGGTAAATCTTGAAAATTTAGATTCACTTGAGTCGTGCCAAAAAACTTGATTCAAAATTTGAATACATTTGAGGAATTCACGTCCTCTATGTAGTGCTGGGATTCGACTGAAATCAAAATCAGCTTTTTGATCTCTAATGCAAATACAATTCAGCGTATCATAGCTAACATATGCGAGTTTGTTTCACTGGATATTTAAAAGGAAAAGAAAGTGAATGGAAATCCTGCTTCTTAATTCACTATAACAAGACCCAGGTAAATTGACTGTAGTTTATTGAGTGCGTTTCAGTATGTCAACACCACATGTCTACAAATCTCTCGATTGGGTACGGCCACCTACAATGTGCTCCTGTTTAGTAAGCCAGCTCACAGATAGCAATATCATATTAACACACTTGTTTGATTGCAAGCCAAGGGAGAGGAGCACTAAATCTCTGCGGAGAGTGAAGCTTCCCCAGTGCAAATGTTATTGTCCTTGGAAAGATTTCAGACACTTTCACGACTTGACTTTGCAGTTCATCATCTGCTGCTGTTAGATTGTGTTTATGCAGAAGGTCCTACTTGGACTGAAATGAGGCCATAGAAAAAAAAAGAAGAATCCCTACGCCCTGTAAAGTGATCAGATGCAGCTATATAAAGGCGCTTCATCCGAATCGTGGGCTGACATCAAGCAATTTACATGCACCATTAACACACTCAAAGCACACATGCATGCCAGTGAAGAAGTACAATCTGGACCTCTATATGTCTTCTTTAAAATCCAGTACCCCCAATCTTTTCCATATTCATCATCTTGTCCCTTCTATCCACCTATTCCGCATGTCTGTTGAGATGGCTTCTCTAGAGCAGTAATCGGCGTTCTGCCCACCAAACGTTTTCCTTGCTAAAAACATATCTTCAAAACACCCAAATTGTCCCTTCTGCAGCCCTCATTTCTATGTGATAGACGGTACCACATTATTATGGTACTATCATACAACATGACAGAGAGGCTCCAGAATATTTTATATATTCAGTGCATATATTTTACGTGCTGAACTCTTAATGCAGGTCCCACCAAGTAAAAAGATCTTGTTCTGTCTATGGTCTGACCAACCAACAGCGTTCATGAGTTTCACTACCTTGCGTTAGTGTAGATTTTCCTATTTGTTTCATGTTCCCCTTTGAGGTCAGTTATTTGTCCTGGTAGGGGCAAGGGGGTCCCCAAACTGTTTTACCCATGAGCCACATTCAAATGTCAAAAGAGTTGAAAGAAGCACCTGGGGACGCCAAGAAGGGCCTTCATTGGCTATTTGATAGCCTCTATGTGGACTTACAGCCTATAGGAGACTCTATTTGGCAGTACACCTGGTTTTTATGAAAACAAAACGTGCCTCTATGTCTAGAATAAAAAAATAAGCATCTGCTTTGAGTGCAACATCCAAGCGGGTTGGATGCGTTAAAAGAGAAGGAAAGGCTTGGTGCACTTGGGGTGCCAAATGTTGGGCAACCCCAAGTGATTGTATTGACTTACCTGAAACCCCGGGCCAGTGCTCCTATCAGCAGAAAACTGCACCGGCCTGGGGTTATACCAGTGAGCACCACGGAGCGATCTTCTTCCATATGCGCAGTAGAACGAAAAGCCAAACTATAACTAAAAAGTCTGCTATTTCGTTCAACTGTGCATGCGTTTGCCCTGGGAAATTTGAAGAAAGAGGAAGACAGAAGAGGATGGATCCGTGGTGCTCATTGGTATAACCCCGGGCCGGTGCAGTTTTCTGCTCATAGGAGCACTGGCCCTGGGTTTCAGGTAAGTCAATACAATTATTTGGGGTGCCTAACATTTGGCAAGTGCACCAAGCCTTTCATTTTCCTTTAAGGCATAACATCCCCAAATTATACCCACACAGTAGGATCCGTCAGCCACCACTCCAAAGGGGTTTGTGGTTTGCAAAAAGATCTTCTCTGGCCCAACCTAAAGCACATCTCTGCTAAGGTAATCTAAGCAAAGTAGCCCATGGCTTAAATTTGGGAAACTACTAAATGCTAAATAAAAAAAACAAAGCACTTCACCTTTCTGTTCGAAGACAATTTAACCAAATAGATTGATCATGCAGCACAGTACAAAGGGAAAGTATACAATGTGACAATGGAGCATATTCATGCAGTGCATTACAATGGAGGGGGAAAAAAGAATGTGACCATTGAGCATAAATGGTGTGAAACTGATACAAGACACCCCGAGGGCACTGCTTGTTACAGCTCACTCAGCTGTATGTAAACTACAAACACAAACTCAAACCCTGGGCGAGGTGTATCGTGGTGGAGTTAGCGTTATCTGGCTGCCCATTGGTCCATAGGTATGAAAGAAAAACTTCTAAAGAAATCAGTGGCATTGTTTCCATTTACAAAGGACTATCATTAGTGGTTGCAGGGCCCAGGGCAAAATAACCTACCTGGGGGGATCCATTTCCAGCTGTTATTCAACTGCAACTCCCAGAAACCTAGGACAGCATGTGGGATCTGCAGTTCTACAACAGCTGGAGGCTGCAGGTAGGACTAGTCTGATAAGAATTATTACTGATGCCATCATGCCTTACTGTATACACAATATCAAATTTACAGCCCCTTCCCTGACACAACCATACCTTACTATATAAACTATAATTCCAGCCCTCTGCCCTCACACCATCTAGCCTTTATCTGTATTTACCAAACAAACATGTCTAGCGTTCTGCTCCTTTAAAAGAGAGATAGGGGCCCAGAAGCGAGCATTTTCCATCATTAATTTATTATCCCGACACCTTTTGGTTTTCAAGCTTCTTATTTTGAAAGAACCTAATCTTTCGTGAATAGAGGATGGCAGAGAGCTGCAGGCTGCAATTACAGGCTAATTAGGCCCGTTCCTGGCCACATGATAGATACCAGCCCTCAGCCTTAAGTGGATATTGTCCCATACTAATATGGGGGACAGGATTTTCCACTTGAGACTGAAGGATTGTTATCTTATCTGGAGATAATCTTGTTAAAGTGCCTTTGCTGGAGTGATGAAAGGGCTCTGCTTATATCTGCCTGGGACGCTAAAGTTACAATTAACCCAACCTTGGCCATTCCGCAGGAACTCTCTACGGGAACTGCTCTAGAATAGTCTTTTAGATGACTGAATAGAGCCGTAGCATTGAAGGGAATACATATATTAGGAATATGAATATATATATATATATTCTTATTTTTTTAGGCGTATGAAACACATTACATTTTGGTCACCATGATGCTCTTAGGCTTGTGCTTAAAGGCTTCTTGACTTGAGTGGATCTTCTCTAGCAATTACAGTGTGCTATGGCCATTAAAGAGGTGGCTCACCTTTAAGTTACCTTTTAGTATGTAATAGAATGACCAATTCTAAGCTTGTCAATTTATAGTTTTTTAATTATTTGCCCAAAAGAGGGTCACTAACCCTATTTAAAAACAAACACTCTGTAAGGCTGCAAAATGTATTGTTATTGCTACTTTTTATTACTCATCTTTCTATTCAGGCCCTCTCCTATTCATATTCCAGTCTTTTATTCAAAGCAATGCACAGTTGCTAAGGTAACTTGGACCCTAGCAACCAAATTGCTAAAACAGCAAACTGGAGAGCAATTTAAATTTTTTTTTTTAAATAACTCAAATAAAACCACAAATAATAAAAAATTAAAACCAATTGCAAATTGTCTCAAACTATCACTCCCTACATAGTACTATAAGTTAACTCAAAGGTGAACAGTCACTTTAGGGCAGAGACACACGTGGAGATTCAGGGAGATTTAGTCGCCCTGGCGACTAATCTCCCTGAAAAGCCTTCCCGCCGGCTAGAATCCAAATCTTCGGGCGGCTTCGGAAATTGAAGTTCTCCAAGTGCCATCCTGCCGATGATTTAGATTCTAACCGGCGGGAAGGCATTTTAGGGAGATTAGTCGTCCGAAGAGGAGTTGATTTGTCGCTATTAGCTTGTAACTTCGAAACACATATAAACACTCACCAGAATCCATCATTTAAACTTTTGCCCCTTTGCAAAAAGGGGTAAGGTTGGCACAGGGTCTATAGCAAATGAACTGGTGAGTCCAACTCGAGTCCAACTTGAACATTATTATTATTTTTATCTTTACGTTATATAGCGCCAACATATTAAACACATTATCCATCATGCACATCAGCCCCAGTAGAGCTTACTATCTACTACGTCTCTATCACTTTACAGGTATATTCAAATGACAAAATGTGATAGGTTATAAGTACATTAGCTTGCTCCTATCCAAAGATACCCTGTTTGCTACTGAATTTGATGCTGCAGCAAACACATATTACTTTTGGAAACAATGGTCATAAACAAAAAGACTGATTTGTTTTGGATTTCCTCTTAGGGATTTGGTCAGATGGGCGACTTTCCCATAGCATTTAATCACTGCAGTAATGTCGCCCCAAACTGTCATCACTTGTCTCCTGTGGAATCAGGAGCATCTGACAGTGCAAGCTCAGACCCTTGCTTAGTCAATATATTGCTTGCTACTTGCTAAAATGACTACAGCATAATTGCTTATGTGATATTAAGCTACTTTTCATACAATAATAGATTGAGAAAGTACTGTCCTGTAGGGACAAAGGATTTCTGTAGCCCCAGGTTAACAGCCATGCTGAAAGTCCATTTATCAAGTTCCAACCTGTGATTGATTAGAGCGCAGTAACAAATTGCAAGCCATAATGCAAAGTGTTAGAATGGATACAAAATTGAGCAGACAGGGATGCACGTCAGAAAGACGCCCATACAAGCTCCTAGTGACTTGCACCAAATGCCAATGTCCATTTAGCCTGCTCTGATATATTTTGAGCAACTGCTCACATGCTAGAGACCCCTCAAACTAGTGCCTTTTTGGACCCGGGTTCCAGTGGATTCAACCCATTGCCACGGCTGATTTGTGGCAAATAAATCTGTCATTACTGAAACCTTCTCAGAAATATTCTGTGGCTTGCGTTTGATTCACAAAAAGCTGGGCCATCATACAAAGGGCTTCACTCCCCAGAAGAAATTGGCAAAACACTGAGATATATTACACTGAAGAATAAAAAAACCTTCATAGGGCCATTATATGACCTGAAAAAATCTATACACTTTTTTGCATGTTTTGTATGGTATTTTTTTCAAACAACTTAGACAAGAACCAGTGGGGGAGACTGGAAGCAGTTTCAGCAGGAAAAAGTAGGACGCTTCTTTTTGTGCCATCAGCAATAGCTTTAATTTATCAGTATATTTATTTATCTTAACAAACATCTCCAGCATCCTGACTCTCAGCATTTTCTCCCCCTATCAAGTGCAGAGGCAGCTGTGTGGAATGGAGGTGGCTTCATCACCCAGGCACTCGCATTAGGGCTGAGTTAGGTGTTTTGAATAGTGAAACGAATGCTGTATCAACAGTGTTGCCAAACAGTCCTCTCCCTCTCTAATTAATTTCCCTTTTAACAATACTCCAGATCTCCCTCTCAATTTCAGTTTTTCTGAATAATGTTTAACTTTGCTCTCCTGACATTTTCCTCCTCCCGTTCAGGACCCTTTCACACAAGGCCTGAACTTTCCCCTCAACTTATTAAATCTAAACATTGGATTCTTATATATGGCGTATGTCATGTCTTCCCTCCTCAGCTTATTCAGCAAACTCCCTTTGGGAACATCCGAACTGTGGGTTGTTTTGGGGTACGGGAGGCGGTATATGTAATTAAGACTTCAACAGCTCAGCTTCACATCTGTGATGATATCTGAATATTTATTTTGCATTAAGAGAAAGTGTTTTCTCCCTGCACAATCCTTGTTAGAGTTTCCAGGCATACATAATGGTAAAAACCATGCCAAGAGGGTCATAAAAAATACACAGTGTCGGACCTGGCCTCCAAGGGAGAACCTGACACTGAGGGCCTACTCTAAACCATTAGATGTAGACGGTGCTAAATGTAATAGATATCACATAGGCCTATTGTGGAAATAAGAAAAGGCTGCTGGGAATTGTCTTTGCTTTGGCTGGGGCCCACTAGGGCTGGGGAGATTCTCTGGTAATCAGGAGGCCAGTCCAATCTTGAATTTACAATAGGTTAAACATGGCAAGTATATCCAAGAAGACAGTGCTAAACAAAGCTGTATCAAACTTATATGAAAGCATGGGAAGTTCGATTAGTTTATAGAACTAAGGACCTAGAGGCAGATTTATCCAGGGTTGGACTGGGCCGGCAGGACACCGGGAAAAAAAGGATGGGCCCAGAATTGCTCCTTGATTGGCTGCCCCCTAAAAAAAACATTTGTGCCGCAGCATGTTGGAGTTCATTCATGCGGGAGGGAGCGGGAGTTAAGAAGTCAGGAGGAGGCCCCTGGTGAATGCCTGGAGGGCCCTTAATGTTGCAGCCCAGGTGGGCCCCCAATGCTCCAGTTCAACCCTGGATTTAGTCAAACATTTTTCAACATACTCACCTGATCTAACCAATGAGGGTTTCCAATTCTGTTTCACTACTTTTATCACACCATGTTTCTCATGCTAAAAGATGCCCAAAAACATGTTTCTTTTGCTGCCCATGGTTCCAGTGTCGGACTGGCCCACCGGGATGCCAGGAATACTCCCGTTGAGCCCAGGTGTCAGTGGGCCTCTTGCTTCTAACCATTTGGGCTATTTCATGGTCATTCTCTATTTCTTTAAGGGGCTTAATAATGGAAGAATATAGTATATTATGTAGAGATAACAAACTAGAAAAATAAAGAGGTTGAGTGAGGAGAGGAGGAATAATAGTTTGGAAAGTGGACCCACGGCCTAAGGTTTTCTGGTGGGCCCCTGGCATCCCAGTCCAACTCTGCATGGTTCCCAGAGACGTCTATGATACTGAGGATTCTTGAGTAAATGGAGTAATATTTTAGCCCAAACTCTCCAGAACTCTTGAGAACTCTCAAGTATATGGAGCATGATGATGCAGGTTTTTTTTTTATAGATTTCAGGACCTCTGACCTACCAAAGTTTTGGAGAGAAGATGCAAAAATGAATGAATAAAAAAAAAATTAAGCAAAGCAGAAATATTGGCCATTTATAAATCTGTCCTTTATAATTTAATGAGAATATCATGGGAATAACAATAGAGACAAGAGACCCAGCAGCTGCTGGGGGCCCAGATATAAGGGATATAGTGTCTTACTTTCTTCATATATGTACAAAACAAATTATTTTCCTCAAAATATGCGGGTTAGTGACCCCAAAAGAAATATTATATTTCAAGGAATTTACCTTAAAAATAATGGTTATTATGATGTAGGCAGTGGCATTGTAAGACCATTTGTAATTGGTCTTTTTGTTCTGCAGCTCTTTAGTTTGTATTGTTAACAGCTGTTTAGTAGCACAGGTCCACTTACCGCAGTAACCAGGCGGTAGCTTGAAAGTCAGAATAGAAGATGAATATAAAAGGAACACAGGCAATCAAAAATAAAAAAAGAAAGAGGCAGAAAAGACAGGAAAAAAAATAAATTTGAAAAAATTCAAAAAGTCAATCTGTAACTTACTGTGTGTATATAAAGTAGATGTAATATGCAGGTGCATTACTGGTAAAACTGATATATTACGTATGTTTGGATACAGGATCATTTTGTACAATGTTATCTTAAGCTTTGCCTTCTCTTTAACGGACCTCTTTGGGGAGGATACCTACTTGGCATGTTACAGGACTAGATAAATATTTATTCTCTTTGCACTGCTCATCAGAACAATGTGGGAGAGAAGGACCACAGACCATGGCTTGCTAAGATTTTCTAACTCGGCAAATAACTTATTAAAGACAACATTTACTATGTGAGGGTTCATAGTTATTGTGCCTGTTACTGACAGGGCATTAGCCAAAAAGCATTATCAACTCTGGGGTTAAATAGATTCTTCTTAACTCTCAAAATAATGCAGTTTTATCCCCTTGATTCCACCTCCATGTTGTTTTTCAGGTCTGACTGGTGTCACGGTTTTGTTGTCACAGCCCCCAGCTGGTGCTTTGGAACCACTAGGACAAACTCTTCTGGACATACCACTAGCAAGTATGGCAGAGATTGAGAAGATACACAAGATACAGGAGAGGGCAGTCATTTGCCCTGACCTTCTTAGGGCTTAATGGCTCTTTCCACCAAAGGTAGCGATCTATAGCAGCTGTTGTATATCAAGTGTCGCACATGTTCTGGATTATGTGGTCACTGATATAAGCTATTTTCTATACCTGCAACAGCTGAAAAAGCCTGAGAATTTTATTATGATCTACAGACAAGTGTCTACCTCACAGCCTGTGTACAGACCAGATGTACACCACACAATGATAGGCCAATTTCCTCTGCTCCTGACATAACTCACTAACTTGTTCCCCTTCTAAACCTACTCTTTCTTAATTGTACCAGCTCCTGAGAGGTTCCCCGGAGAGCAAAAGATTTGGCTTTTCAAGACAAATTCTCAAGGATGGGATTGAATCCCAGAATAAGCTTAACGTGACCTTCAAAAAAAAACCCCATCTTATCTCCTAGTATTTCAGCCTGCTGAACTGATGGCCGCCTTTAAATACTGTAAAGCATTCTGAGTCCCCTAGGAGAAAAACACTGTTTAAATCAAATATTATTGTTCCAGCTTTTGGCCTTCTCTCTTTACTCAAATGTCCCATCAGCACCAAAAGAAAAATATGTAGCCTACATGGATTACTATAAATAATTCATTAAATGACTTAAGTTTCAGGTATTCATCTTCTGAAAATTCATCAGTTTTACAATTTTGTTTAATGGAAAATTGAAGCATAGCTATGAAGTTAATCCTTAAATGTAAAGACAACAGCCAATAATATACGGTCAGTGTGAGGATACAGAAAAGAGTAAATCCCGAAAGTTAAAAAGTCAAACACCGAGCCAACAGAAAAATAAATATATATATATATATATATATATATATATATATATATATATATATATATATATATATATATATATATATATATATATATATATATATGATTCCTGGTCCAGCCAGGATGACTTTGATACTTGAATAAATGCAAGATATGGACAAACAATCCCTGTTTTCTTTAAAGGAGAGGGCATTGTCTTATCAGCTTATTGCACGAAATGTTGGCATCTTTTGGTATATTGATATTGACCAGTCAAAGCAATGAGCTTAGAATGGTCAACAGTATTAAGACTCATGAAAGCAAACTTTTGATTTGTTACCATGGGGAAACCTTAGTAACGGAGGGGAAGTAACAGATCTATAGTTTATAACAGGATTTGTTTAGATGTGTTGCCAATAGCTATATCTCGGAGCTGTCCTCACCACGCTTTCTCGGTAGTTTACATGAATAACTAGCGTTTCATTACCGTAGCATGGCAGCGCTAAATGACCCACTTCTGCACTGCAAACACTTGTGCTTTTACTGATCTGTTTTGTTTCCTTTTCTAAGTGGAACATGAGATCTTACAGGTCGGATTACGACTGGTGATTATGCCCCCACTGACCGCCTTGACAGATATTTAGGAAAAGAGCCTTGTAGGGTGACAGAAACCCTCATCCATCAATCCCTGGAGGAGCTTGGTAGTCAGGCTCGTTTTACAACCTGCTGGATTCTGCCTCTGAGCAGAGATATGCATGAACTGTAACCCCCTCAAGGGCTCTGCAACTGATATATATTGCATTGTGTAGAGGGAAGTATATATATATATAAAATATATCTATCATGATGAAGAGGGGTGCCGAGTTGTACCCCATCAACTGTAGAAAGATATTTTTATTGTGAAAATGACGCATTTCAGCCTAGACTAAAGGCCCCCATACACAGGCAGATATAAACTGACAGACAGATTAATTCAGAAGATTATTGGGCAGTGTATGGGGCCCTCCGACGGGCTTCCCTTATCAATATCTGTCTGAAAGTCAGCCATATGTCAATGTGACGGGTTTAAAAATCCCGTTGGATCAAGGACTGCATTGGTTTGTTGATGCAGCCCTCTATATGACCGCCAGTATTCTTCTTGTTGTGATCCGATCATTGGGTCCTAGGGCCCATGATCGGATCAGTCCAATATTGCCCACCTCAAGGTGGGCATATCAGGGAGAGATCTGCTCGTCTGACAAACGGATCTCCCTATGTATGACCAGCTTAAGAGCTTCTTCTTCATCTTGACAAAGGTCTTGCTTTACATTACACATTCATTTTTTTTTTAAACTTTTTTGAAATCCTGAGTGTGCTGATTTCTTCCTACAGTTGGTATGGGAGATGAAAACAGCTGTCAAAACTGTAGGAGCAGTGCTGGCCAAGGGGGTGAGGTGCAGTCCAAGGGAAGCCCCACCATCAAACAAGTCATTTTAGGATACACACCAATGTGTTTATGGGAGGAACTACAGGTGTGGTTCAATGAACCAGTCAATGAAGTTATAGGCGGACATGACATGCAGCAACATGACATGTTATAGGGATGGACTATATGGAGAAATAGGAAACATTATAAGCAGGAGTTATATCAACCAATAAAAGGGGTTATATGGAGCAATAGGAAGAGTTAGGGAATGGTTATATAGAGCAATAGGAGGGGTTATATGGATCAATAGTAAGAGTTATAGGGAATGGTTATATAGAGAAATAGAAGGGGTTATATGGATCAATAGGAAGAGTTATAGGAAATGGTTATAAAGAGCAATCGGAGGGGTTATATGGAGCAATAGTAAGAGTTAGGGAATGGTTATATAGAGCAATAGGAGGGGTTATATGGATCAATAGTAAGAGTTAGGGAATGGTTATATAGAGCAATAGGAGGGGTTATATGGAGCAATAGTAAGAGTTAGGGAATGGTTATATAGAGCAATAGGAGGGGTTATATGGAGCAATAGTAAGAGTTAGGAAATGGTTATATAGAGCAATAGGAGGGGTTATATGGATCAATAGGAAGAGTTATAGGGAATGTTAATATAGAGCAATAGGAGGGGTTATATGGAGCAATAGGAAGTTATAGAGAGTGGTTATATCGCAGATACATTACTAATTTGGGCTGGAGAGGGAGAAGGCTGATCTCTTAGAGCAGTAGCAGCAATCATAAGAAGGGATTATATGGGACAATAATAAAAATAATAGTAGAGGTGAAAAGGTAAAAAGGTGAAATACAGAAAGGGCAGTTGCATTAGGACTTGTGGTGGATGCTAAATATCAGTGGCCGAAATTGTCAAATTGTGGGGTATATTAATATATGGGGCTTTTTATTAATATCAAATGCCAGTTTTGGTATACAATACGTGCATAGATCAGGTCTTAGCCCTGATGGTTTGGGGGCAATGTGTGACCTTAAAAAGATAATGAAGTAGAACTCTGTATCTCCTAGTTATTTCTGTGGTTATTGTATTCCACTATTAGTGAGTCTTATTCCATGCAGATATTTTAGTAACAGAGAGTATAGTGACAGAACAGTAAGATGCACAAGTGCATACGTTTAAACAGATTTCCTTTTCTGCAATATGACATTGTACGTTTAACCTTGCAAATTGTTTGCGTAGAAATATCAACCGCCTTATATATTGTAGAAACATTACAGGACGTTTATTGCGCCTGGGCTCCCACACCTCAAATTTTATCCAGAGTAAAAAAGCCTTATCTACATACTTAAAATTATTTTATGTGAGTCCGCCTCTGCCGTCCCTCAATTTCTGACTTCAATGCGTCCCAAATGCGTTTTAATGTTTAATGAAATGTGACAGATTCCGCTGGATATTTAGACGCAGGACATTAATGAAGTTTATGTTGACAACGTTACAATTTTCTCTGAGCATTCAGACAACTGAACAATATCCCAGGCAAGACGCTGGCCGTGTTAATGACGTTATGTAAAATTATAAAGGCAAATCGGATTTTCCATAACGCTCAAACGCCCCTGAAATAGCAGACAATAAACTAGCAGACTGCAAATTAGATTAGCTGGAAATATCAGAGCGGTTCCTGTATAAAATCCATAATTGCTTTTAATGTCTCTGCTCCTAGGAGACACAATTGTAAAGATCATCACACAAGCAGATATGAGAAGTTATTGACAGAGCGGGTGAAATCAACAGGGTAACCAAATAAACAGCACTGCCCTCATTAAATATTCAGCCCGTGAAATTTGACTATGGAGCTGCCGCTCGGCCTCCTCCACACTCCTTCCTGCTGCAAAGCGCAGAATATTCGCTGATAGATAGAACTGACATGTCTCCCTGAGGCTTTTTTTGAGCCGGGAATGACAGTGAGAGACGAGTGCAAGAGGTAGGGGGGAGAGGAGCGAAAAGGAGAGGGGAGAGAAGTGCACCACAAAGAGAGGCTTGGGGGAAATTGTGGAAAAGAGAGAGAGATCAGCTACCTAAGGGGACAAGATATTGAAGAATAAATGGGAGCCTAAAAGAACTAGAAAGAGACAAAAAACTTAGGTGGGAAACTCACCATCAAGGGAAATAATCTTGTACCCCAGGCCTGTGAAAGTGCCAAATACAGAATTGTTTTGATCTTCCATGGCTGAACTAGGGAGTTAAAATGGTGCCATCCACTCCGTTAAGCTTGACAGCTATAGAAATTAAAAAGTGATAATCAGTATGTATAGATGGGGTGGTCCCTCTGCACCCGAAGTACCTTTCTGATGCAAGGGGAATGCAGTGGGCACACAATTGGTGACAAATGTTTCCTTTTATAGGATTTGTCTAAAAATCGGATCAATTCCTAGACACAGCGTCGATAACAGCATCAGTCTCCTCCTCAAGGCAGATTCCTTTAGCTTTTGTGCACCCTGACTTTGCACATTCATTAAGCACACAGGTTAATGATAACCGTCCACTTATACAGAATTACAAAAAAAAAGAGGCATCTTCTGTAAATCCCAATAGCAAAAGAAAAGAATAATTAAATAGGGTGACCCTGTTGCGGTCTACTGAAAAGGTCCTAGCTACAGAAAGCAGGTACAATGTTAAAAGGCAAATCAGCCACAAAATAAAAATGTGCCCAATAACAGAAAACATTGGTTTTACAAATAACTTTAAAGAACTGAAAATTTTAAATGAATACATATTGGAAAGTTGCTTAGAATTGTGTTTCTTATTTTTATTTTGGGGTTGACTTGCCCTTTAATGCTCTTTGTACACAGTAAACGATGTCTCCTTATTTTAAGTCAAACATTTAGCTATAGTAAGTCCCTAAATAAGATGGCACTGGTAATAGGAGGAGTTATATTGTTGAATAATATGGAGCAGTAGGAGGGGGTAGCAGGAAAAGTGATCAAGAAAACAGGTTATAATGGGTTGTAGATATATGTAATACTGGGATGTGGGATGAAAAAAATGGAGGCTTATATGGAACGCTATGTAATTTATAGTGGGGTAATATGAAGTATGCTTTGAATACACATATACACACTAACAACTAGAATCCCATGGGCTCAGGGTCGGACTGGGCCGGCAGGACACCAGGGAAAAACCCGGTGGGCCCCAGTCCTTGTGGGTCCGCTAGCCCATACCTGATCCCCACAGCCAGCATCTCCTGTGCAGGTATGCGTTGGCGGGGGTAAGGGGTTAGGGCGGGGGGCTCATGGGGATTTGTGGTGGTGGCAGGGGATTTTGAGCTGGGGCAGGGGGCCTTTGGGGATTTTTGGCTGGTCTGGGGTCCCATGACCCCCTAGTCTGGCGCTGCATGGGCTCTTGTGCAAAATCTGCTTGGGGGGGTGTCCACCCTCCTTGCGTCTTTCAAACAGCCCTAACACTCATCATCACTAGTTTTTACAATCACCGTCACTTTACAGCCATGTCAAAAATAACGATTTTTAGATCTATGGGATAGTGACCTCTTTCTGTAATTGTTCTGCATCACTGCCATCCAAACCAACATGAACCCTCGTTCTTGTAATTTACTTCATGTCCCAGTACTGTTCGGCACTCTAAGTACCTGAAAGTCATGATTTAGCACTGCGTACAGATAAAATTATCCGTGCCATGAGCTGCCGTGACATTGTGCACACATGAAATCAATATATGCTTACTTACATTTATGCATCATCACATATAAAACGGGAATAACAAGGCGCAGTCAAACGTTTCCCTCTCTCTGAATGTGAGCGGTGGGTGGGTGTGGGGGTACGAGGTGTATACATTATGCATGCGCTGCTTGTACCCAGCACAATTACAGCGAGTCCTCTTCTATCTGCACTCGGAAACTTTATGTAAATATCCGATGACAGCGTTATTGTGCGAGGAATATCAATGCTGTAATTAAAGTTTAAGGTTTTCACTGCTGCCGTGAAGCTGGGTTAATTTTTCACATGCTCTCAGGGGAGGGATAAGAGTTTGCTCCTGGAGAAGAGAACTAATAATGAAATCTTTGAGCTGAGGCAGATATACCTAACCCCGAGGTCTTTATTTTATTTTGTATTTTATTTATTTATTTATTTTTACAGGCAGACTGCTAAACATGGTTCCATCCCCGGAGATAAACAGAGCAAAGGAGGGCGAAGGAAAGGATTAATAAGAAAAACTTGCAAAAGTTGAGCTGCCCTGGAAATGACGTGGGTCAGAAAATAAAGAGAAATAAATCCTAAATTTAAGTTTCTTTGATGAGGAGAGGATGATAGATGAAATATATGAAATAATATTATTCACAGC
This sequence comes from Xenopus laevis, assembly GCF_017654675.1. Lineage (NCBI taxonomy): Eukaryota > Metazoa > Chordata > Amphibia > Anura > Pipidae > Xenopus > Xenopus laevis. The sequence continues at coordinate 19,453,129 of NC_054385.1, read as the reverse complement.
ATTTGTACCATCGCAGAAGGATATGGAAAAAGGCTGACCACAAATATAATTTTGGAAACTGGTTAGCTTGATTTATGGAAGATAAAGGTTTATGGCACTTGTTTTGTTCAGCCATTTTTTTTAACTTTACTAATAATAATGGGTAAAAAAGACCCATATTGTGGGAATCGTGAAATTGCCAGAAGTCCTTACCTTCCCCAAATCAAGCAAACCAGTTTCCATTCTCAATTGGGAATAACTTGGAAATCGCTTGCACAAGCATTTTCCCCACAACTCTCAATGCGGAGAGGGGTTGTTTCTTTTTGATAGGGATGCACCGAATTCAGGATTCAGTTCAGGATTTGGTGAGCAGATTTGAGCATGAAAATGAATACAGTGTAGGGCTGCCGTCAGACGCTTAATACAAATGTTATTAAAAGGGAAGTAAGATTAAAAAAATATATATAGGAAGACTGTATGGTTGTCATTACCCTATGAGGCACATTTATCAAGGGTCGAATTTCGAATTCATGTGAGTTTTTTTTAAAACTCCCAGAAATTCGAAATTCGACCAATAGAAATGTATTGATAAAATCGAATTTTTCGGACAAATTGAAACGACCGAAAACTTGAATCAAATTGAATTCGATCAAACTCAATTTGAGTTTTTCCTCCGAAACAAACTTGAATGTCAGGAAGGCTGCAAACATCTACAAATTGATCCCTGGACCTCTCCCATTGACTTAAACAGCAATTTGGCAGGTTTTTAGGTGGAAAACAGTCAAATTCTTAAAGGCCCAGAGTATGATAAATCTCGAAAATCTAATTCTAATTTCTTACAAAAATCAAGTTTGCATAACTCCATAGTCAAATTCTACTTTTTGAAAAAAAAAATTCATTTGGGTGATCAGAAAAACAAACCACCTGCTTGATTGTTCTACAAACTGGGATGCTTTGAAATTACAGGACAACTGAATGAATAGATCTGAATTGTGTTTTTCTAACCCCAGAGGCCATACTGCTTATCTTTGAACCAATAAAGATAACAGAATAGCCAAATGTTTTTTTTTATCAGTGCAAAATCTTGTTGGAAATAGAGAAACATTACACAGAAGGTGCAACTGTTGGAAAAAAAAACCCCAAACACCTTGAACTGAAGCTTCTGAGGAGGTAGAAATATTGCTTTTAAATTATTAACACAAAAGGCCACAGGTTGAATACACAAACACATTGGTATCTGGAAATATTCTGTTATGTATATTAGTTGGCTCCAAGAATGTATGAAATTCTGAGGGATGTACAGAAAATGGAAGGGGTGTGATGATGTTAAAAACGGGGAAAATTAGCTGTGTATTAGGTGGAAATGACTGAAATTGGGAGGAGTGGGATTGAGCTTGATCAGAGGCAGAATGACAGATGACTACAAATTTACCAGCAAATTAGTGATGTGAGTGTATATCCAGTACCTATGGGAACCCCAGTTTGGGTGATCAGCAGGTCCAGCTATTGGTACTGCTAGACCTGCAACCTTGAGCCCCTGTGCTTTACCCTCCAGCGAGCACTGCCCATTAGTGATGTCAGCGGCAGCCTCCTACTCCTCCATGACATCATTGTGGATTCGGATGCAGTTCAAAGTAAGGGACCACAGGCTTGGGAGGGTGCAGGTTCCCTAAGAGTGGGTTAGGATCAGGTATAGGACATTGTTTTTGTGTTCTGCACATCACAACTGCAAATACCATTGTGGGCAAACTTGTTATAGTATAGCCTTGGCTTGGTAGCAGTTATCAGAATGTCCAAAGGCAGATTAAGTATGCCAACTCAGACATACATTTCTAGTAAATTAGACATAGATCAATCTCTATCATCAACAACCATATGTCCTGCTGCAGCAGTAACCATTCTCTAATCTAACTACCAAAGTATTTTAAATGTGCAGTATTTAATATCCTATAAAAGGCACAGAACTGAGAGATACAAGAATGGCGGAACATTACGGACAGCATTATTAAAACATTGATTATATTCATATCCAAGCGATGCTGTTAAAAGTTAAAAACTCTGAAGTCTCATAGACGGGGTCAATAAGAAAATAAGTCAGGAGAGATAGGGTAGAAAATATCAGGTGTTAAGAGAGCCAAGTATCCTTACTTTATGGCAGGGGTTTTAGTGTAAAAAAAAACATGCAAGCTGAAATATGGAAAAATCTTAGTGCTTTTGCTAAAACTATTTCTAACTGATGGCCCCACTAAACATATTTGATAATGGTATATTTTATAGCTTACTCGTAGTATTTGTTTTTTATGCTGCTATGAAGACCGCTAATTAATAGAAATTATAGCACAGACTTCGCCTTGAACATAGAGAACTGATGAAATAAGGAGTTTTGATAAGGAAAACACAATTGCCAGACCCAACAAGTTGCACAGTGTGTAAATGACTGATAGTTTTATTTTAAAGATAGAATGCTCGGGGTTAGAAGAAATATTGATGTACTTCACATTAATTAGTGTTGCGTTAAAGCAAATGGAGTTTATAACCACAGTGGTTCCCCCCCCAGCTGCCAGCCAAATAATTCAACTTAATTAGCAAATAAACACAGTGGGCTTAAAACTCTGATGAGGCCATAGAATTGTTACAGATCATGTAGTAGCACTTAAAAAAGTAAATAGGCTCCTAATCACCATGGCAAGGATTCTAAAGTATGCAAAAATATGTATATACAAAAGTATTATTTTTTTTAAGAAAAGACCATTTTTTTTAGTTAAAATAATGTAAAATGAGGATATTACACAATGGGCCCAATCAAAACCTTTCTACAATTTCTGATCAGCTCATATTCGATCTCATCAAAATGCTGAAGTGTCAGTAGATGGATCTTTAGGGACCTGCAAATGCATTTTCATTACTAAACTGAAAAAAACAGAATAACTTTGGGGACCTAGTACCCCAATAATAATAAATAATTTGTTACCATTCATAATATGCAGTATTATACCTTTCAGCTGTTCTGTTAGAAGTAAATAAGGGATTGATTAGCTGAAGGCTGAGGGTTTGTGGTTTTGTTTATCCTAGACAAAGAGTTAAGATCAGAAGTACGAGGGCGTCAATTCGCCATCTTGATTTGATTATAATCTGGGCGGTGGTTTCACGCTCTCCCCTAATCTGCATTCCTAGTAATTAGTAGGCTGTAGTAGGGTCTGTTCCTCAGCAATGGTCTCATATCTATTTTAACTCGGGCAGTTTCTTCTCTTGAACATACTTGAGGGAAACCCAAAAAAGGAAGCCGTAGGATTTTTCAGTAGTTCATAGCAATCAGGGCCGGCCTTAGGCCAATTGGACCAATTGGGCCCCGCACCACAGGGCAGCACAGATAATATTTCCCTCAGCACATGATGCTGCCTGGCCTGCCCCCAACTTTGAGAGTCCAGCCCATCCCCAAATCCATAGGTCTAGCCTGCCCCCAACTCTCATAGGCCCAGCTTTCCTCCAACCTTGCTAGGCCCTGCCTGCCCCCAATCCAACCAAGCCTGCTCCCAAGCTGAATCGGCCCAGCCCCAAACTAATTGGCCCAGTCCACTCTCCTATTTCCTCCCTCTCTCTCTTACCCTGTGTGCCCCTATTATGTTACCTTGTCTGCCCCTTTCCTTTCTATTTTGTGCCTGTATGCCCTTATTTTCCTAAATACTTGGTGTGTCAGTAGCCAGCAACACTTTGTCTAGGGGCCCCGCCAACATGGTCCCAATTGGGCCCCACATGTGATAGGACCAGCCCTGATAGCAATGATGTAATATTGCCAGTGGGGAACCGGACTGATGTGTAATTTTAATATAACAGAGGAAATCCTACCCAAGGTATGGGGATGGGATTAGGTATTCTCACTCTTTTTTAAATTATAAACGTCAGTATCTCTCAGTCTGCACACTGTAATTTTCTTAATTTAAGATCACCCAGTTCATCATATAATTAATTTGCTAAGGCATGAATTAGTAATTGGTCAAATAGATGGCGTATTAACTCTTCCAGTATATTGATTAATAATAAGTACATAATTTTTTTGAAAAATCACATCACAGTTCATCAGCTTGCAATTAAAAGTTCATGATCAGTTCATCATCATGGAATCAATTTGCATAGAATAGACTTCTCTGGCTTTCAGGCTGAGCCTCCCAAGATCGTGCTTTGGGGACTGCAAAAAGCCCTTTAAAGGACTCAACTTTATACATAATAAAGAGGGTAAAAATGGCTCTGCAGTAAACCTGTAAGCTTTCAATGATCTTGCAAGGAAGGTTAAGGATGGTATTACCAGACTTTTTGGACTTAATCATCTTTGCTCTTTTAGATGGACTTAAACATCATCTTTGCTCTTCTAGATACTCTTATGTTGGCCATAAACGGAGAGATCCGCCTGTTTGGCAATATCACAAAATGAGCAGATCTCTCCTCGATATGCCTACATTGAGGTGGGCGATATCAGGCTGATCTGATTGTGGGCCCTAGGACCCAACGATTGGATCATAATGATGGGTAAATGGGCGGTCGGATCGCAGGACGCATCAACGAACAGATGCGGTCCACGATCCAACAGGATTTTTAGTCCCGTCTGATAGACATCTGGCCGACTTTTAGCCATATATCGATCGTGATAGCCTGTCTGTCGGCAGCTTTTATCGGCCCGTGTATGGCCACCTCTAGAAGCTTAGACTGAAGCTCAAAGAGTAGAATTTGGGGTATGTACTTATTAGATACTGTTGGAAAGGAGGCTCAATGGCTGACAAAGCAATGTTGTCATATAACATCGACCTTGTTATGAGTTAAAGAGGGAACCTCTGTCAAAAGGTTCAAGCCCCAAGGGAGGGCTTGAGCCAAAAAAAGACAATCACTGCTTTAGAGAATTAGGCCACAGCAGCATCAACTTTTAACTGTGCAGTTATTGTTTACAAAAGGAATCTTTTAAGTCTAATTAAGTGTCAGGAAGGCAACTGCCCCTGCCTACTGTAAATCTACACCTGCCGTATCACGTGCCATCACGTGCCAGTATTTGGTACATACTGTATAGAAGGATTAGGGTTAATCTGTGTGTGGGCTTCCTATCAGGAGGTGTGTTTAAACATAATTTATGGATGGCATCTATCAGAAAATACAATTAGAACTGCTGCTGGTTATAGGATATCCGCAAACTTTCTTCACAGACCCCTATAAATCTATAAATCAGATAAGGAAGGAATGTGATGCTCTGAAGAGGAGAAATTGAGATGTTATGTAGCTGTTAGAAACTGATTTATGCCCAGAGCAGTTGAATGTTAGCAGCAAACAATCTGCAGTGTGGGAAACCCACATTAACCCTGTCTAGGCCTCAGGGGGTCCAACTGAATACAACCGTCCCATTCAACTTTTCCTTTGAGCTCCTCCTACCACTCTATGTACAGCAGCTCTGCACTATAATTACACTCTGCACTGCTCCATGAAAGGTGTAATGAACGGCTTTGTGCAGCAATGTGGGCCAAAATACCTTCATCAGTTTCAGACTTTAATTGTAGCATGTCCCAAATCACTGGGGACCTGAGGGAACTCTCCCATAGAGGTTAAACACATTGAGAATATCTTGACAAGCACCTTACATGGCCCCTCAGTGGTTACTGCCTGATGAGCGAGTGTCACCTGAGATGCTTGCACAAGAAATTCCTCAAAGCCTTTCTCCATATCAACTGAGCAGTGATTGCACTGTGGCACTTGGTGGTACAGCCTATTGCAGGGGACTCTTCCCATGATGTCAAAGTGGAACTTGAAGGACAGTAATAGTGGCCAATGTGGTGGGCCATGAGGGACGTTAAGGTGGCCATACACATGCCGATAAAAGCTGCCGACAAACCGTGTCGGCAGCTTATTGGCCCATGTATGGGGCCCCCCGACGGGCTTCACCGATCGAGATCTGGCCGAAGGTCGGCCAGATCGGGATCGGATGGGACAAAAAATCCCGTTGGATCGCGGCCGCATCTATTCGTTGATGCGGTCCCGCGATCCGCCCACCCGTTTAGGCATCGTTAGGATCCGATCGTTGGGCCCTAGGGCCCACGATCGGATCAGCCCGATATTGCTCACCTCAAGGTGGGCATATCGGAGGGAGATCCGCTCGTTTGCGACATTGCCAAACGAGCGGATCTCTCAGTGTATGGGCACCTTTAGAGTAATTTGTTGGCCAAGGAGTAGCAAAGTGGACTAAAAGACTTGCAACTGGGCTTTTCAGAGCTTTGTGACAACACTCTAGTTTTAGGCAGCCAGTGAAATAAAGGGAATCCCATTTAACCACAACCACTCTCGACAAAATGACTTCCTTTTGATGTTCTTAAATGCCTGATACCTGGGAAGAAGATCGGGTCACTGAAACAAAAAAGCAGTTGCCATTCAGTAATTAAAAAACACAAAAAAGTGCAGGTGTATAATCCATAGTATTTTAAAGTAGATGGAACATTATTTCTTATACAGTTATGGGATCAGTAATTTACAATGCTTGGATCGAAGGTTGTTCCTGTATGTTCTATAAAATAAAGTGGAGCACCATGCCTTAAGGCAGTGAACCCCAACCAGTGTCTCACGATAAACATGTTGTTCACCAACCTCTTGGATGTTGCTCCCAGTGGCCTCAAAGCAAGTGCTTATTTTTGAATTTCTGCTTTAGAGGCAAGTTTGGAGGCATAAAAATTAGGTGTACTGCAAAACAGAGTCTCCTGTAGGCTGCCATTCCAAATGGGGCTACCAAATGTCCAATCAGCACTTATTTTGCACCAGCCAGGAAAATTTTACATCTGAATTTGGGTCACAGGCAAAAAAGGCTGGGGACTAACAATTTCTGTACCATGAGTCTAATACAGTTTCTTCATGTTGTATAATATGTGTATAATATATACGACGATGGTTGTATATAATATAATGACGACGTTCTAAGGGAACCGGAACGCCTAGATGGGGGGAATATGTGAATAATTCAATAAATTCATTAATACTTGGATCCGTGAGTGTCTCCACTTTCTACAAATATTGAAACACGGTTTGGGAGATGCACCCGGGACTTGCCCGATACTTGAGAAAGGATCTTTCTCCTCTCTTACCATATATATATATATATATATATATATATATATATATATATATATATATATATATATATATATATATATATATATATATATATATTATATATCATTTTGTCCTAATCCATCTCTCAACATTGCAATTTGCACATTACCATACTGCTTATGTCTGTACCATATTCACACAGAAGAGATCCCAGAATCCTTACCTTCCTTTTGTAGCTCCATCATTGAAATTATATTCTATATTTATCAGTATTTTCTTTTAAAAGTCATTCCTATAATATGTAGAATACTTTGGGAATGACAGACAGACAGACAGATGGAGGGAGAGAGAGAGAGAAGGAATAGAACTGGGAGGTTTGGTTGATAGATATATCTTTGTCACTGCTGTGCACATACAAGCTTTGGATATGTGACCACAGGAATTGTTTATCATTTGTCTCCTCCTTGGTAATTGAAAACAGCGATTTTAAAGCTCCTTGTGTGCTCAAGACACAGTCTGAGAGCTCCGGTTTGTGGATTTTAACTCTATACAGCAGAACCACTGAAGATCACTAACCTTGTCTCTTTGAGAGCTTCTGGAAGCAATCTGCCGGCAACCAGTGAACTACTGGAATCATACTGGAGCCTGCATTAAGCTGGCCATACATACAGAGATCCGCTCGTTTGGCAAGGTTGCTAAACGAGCAGATCTCCCCCACTTGAGGTGGGTGATATTGGGCTGATCCATTTGTGGGCCCTAATTCCTAACGATCGGATGACCACATGGAGAATATGGGTTGAGGACCGTTTTTTTTTTTTTTTTAAATTAACCATGTTTCTTGCCAATACTCAATTTAAAGGGTAAATACACCATTTTTTTTACTAGCTGGGTTTATTACTTATCCATTATGCTTCAAAACATCACTAACAGCATAAACTAGCTGTGTTGACTCATCATTTCTCCTTATTCCAATTTGTACTGATATATAAGCAAATGTAGATCGCATATTGCTTCTAGGTCTTCCCTAATGACAACAAAAGGACCGTGTCAGCAGTATTAGGGGCTGTTCTATGTTTATGGAGAACACTTTAGATGAGTCAGGCAGTAGGGAAATTTCTATTCATAAGTAAGGTACAGAGAAGGAATGGTTGCTAGAACACAGACATAAACCTAAATAGATGCCTTAAGGGTATAAACATGCAAGGTAAAGCTTGCTTTAGGGTACATTCTTCCTTTCCTAGTCCAGCTACAGATACAATAGCAGGGAGGATTTCTATATGCTCTAATAATCGACTCCTTCCAAGAATATCATTAAACCAAATCTTATTTCCAAGGCTGTCTTATTACTGCAGGTATGATATTACTGTGAAAATTGTATTACTACAAGTACTGTATCTTATTCCTACGAGAATCTTGTTACTGCAAGGATTTTGTTTCTACAAGAATCTTATTACTAAGATATCCTGTTACCGTAAGAATTCCCTTTCTTCTATAAGTGTATTACTACTAGATTTCTATTATTCCAGCTGGCCATAAGACTTGTAGAACACAAATTACTCCTGTGAGTAACTTATCTAACCGTACTACTTTCTGATATAGTAATTATACAGGAATGGCAAATGTATGGACGAATTTCTCCCGTTTTGTCTAAAAATGTTGCGCAAAATTTGTGAAACTCGAACCTTAACGCCTGCGTCAATTTTGATGCCGGTGTTAAAGTCAATGGGTGTCCGAATATTGTTGACGCACCACAGTTTTGACGCGAGCAACTTTTCCATCTTGTTAATTCAAGGATTTTGTTCCTACAAGAATCTTATTACTAAGATATCCTGTTACCATAAGAATTCCCTTTCTTCTATGAGTGTATTACTACTAGATTTCTATTATTCCAGCTGGCCGTAAGACTTGTAGAACACAAATTACTCCTGTGAGCAACTTATCTAACCTTACTACGTTCTAATGAAGTGATTATACAGGAGTGGCACCTGTTATTGGTGATGGGTGAATTTTTCCCGCGAAATAGCGAAAAATTTGGCGCCCACGTCAATTTTGCGCCTACGTTAAAGTCAATGGGCGTCCGAATAGTGTTAACGCGCACCAGTTTTGACGCGAGCGACTTTTCTGACACACGTCCAAATTTTTTTAACGCCGGAGAATTTTCGCAGGAATTGTGCGAATTTATTCAGAGGCAGCAAAAAGTGGCAATTCTCCGCGGATTCACGCCTGCTGAATTTATTCGCCCATCACTACCTGTTATCCATAAAGCTCGGGACCTGGGGTTTCTCAGATAAGGGATCTTCCTGTAATTTGGATCTCATTACCCTAAATCTAATAAAGAAAATCATTTGACCATTAATTAAACCCGATAGGATTGTTTTGCCTCATATTGGTTGGGATTAGGTACCAGGTACTTTTTTTTAATAATACAGAGAAAACGGGAATCGTTTTTAAAAATGTAATTTATTTGATTACAATGGAGTTCAGGGGAAAGGGCCTTGCTTAAAGGGTTGGGGCCGACGGGCAGATTCGGGGAGATTTAGTTGTCTGGCGATGAAACTTCGGAAATCGAAGCGCTGCGAGTGTATTAGCGCAGGCGATTATTCATTCAAGCAGGCGGAAGGCAGACGGAAGGCAGTTTGGGGAGATTGTCGCCCCGAAGTGTAGGCGATTAGTCGCCAGGAGACTAAATTTCCCCGAATCTGCCCGTCGGCCCCAACAATAAGGCAGAGCTTTCTAGATAACAGGCTTTCAGATACTGGATCCAAAACCAGTACTATTAAGGTAGAAACCTTACCATGAAAAAAAAAGACACAAGCTTCTTGCTGAGAGCAAGGCAAAGTAACAATTAAATATATCAAACCTTGATATACTGTTATCAATACAAAGGACCATGAATGCAAATACATATGAGGCAGGAAGAAGAGAAGGCCCCGACATGCAAGAAAACAGCACAAGCACTGTTATAAATCATAGGTTTCATCCTACTTCACAGTAGTATCTACCCGTCATTGCAAAGGAAGAAACACTGAATCCGATCTGCAGAGCGAGCTTTCCAGTCTTTAAATCAAAAGTTAATATCACAGTTAACCACATTCTAGCGCTGCCTGCTATGTCTGTACTTGTCTCCTAAAGAGAGGAAAAAAATATCAAAAGCTATTTTTTTCACCTCAGAATGAAGCAGATTGACAAATTAGAGAGAGAGAGAGTGAGATATAGAAGGAAAGCAAAAGCCGTTGGTTTATACATGTCTCTGGGATAAGAACGTCAAGTGGATTTCATTTCCAGGAAGAGAACAGAACATTTCGGAATGTTTTTTTATGTATTAGATTACCATGTCCACAGTTTCGATAATACGTGCACCTTTTGAAAGACACTTTTTGTTACTCTTATGGATACATGCAGGTTTATTCAGGTTAAAGGGGAAGTATGACTTGTCTGGAGTTTATAGAGGTACATACGTTGTAGACACCGCCCATCTGATTGAAATGAGGGGTCTGAGATCAATACAACTGCAATTACTATTTTCTGGAATTCTGGGGGACTTTGGAGCATTGCTTTCAGCCAGGGCTCTTACCATTCAATAACATTAGGGGAGTTATTTATTAAAGTCCTAATGCAAAAGAAGTTTTTTTTTTTAACTATAAAATTCTCATTTTTAGTGGAGATTTATTATACCCCGAGGATGGAAAAAGTCCATATCCAAAATCTCATTCTCAGACCTGCCGAGGTTGCATATAAGTCAATATAGATCACAAGAAAAAATGGAGCACCAAAGAATCATTAAAAATGGTGAAGGCATGCCCAGAACATACTGTATTGTAGGCTGCCCACTTTACGCGTTTTGTGGCTACCGGCCACTTCCTCAGAAGCTAGTGGAAGTGGGCGGTAGCCACTAAACGTGTAAAGTGGGCAGCCTACAATATGTTCTGGGCATGCCTTTACCATTTTCAATGATTCTTTAATAAATTTATATTTTTTAATGGATGAATAATCGGTTCCTTTGGTGCTCCATTTGTTCTTGTGCTCTATATGGAACCTGGCTGTGTGGGATTGCAGCGTTTGGCAGCACGCTGGAGCTGAATTCTGACCGGTAAGTGCGCCCTGCTGGACTGCATATAAGGTCCCTATCCTATTTCGAAATTGTTGTGGTCTGCGCTAAAATTAGCCAGAAAATCCAACTATTTTGGGCAAAAATTCTGACATTTTGGGAAAATCCAGAACATTTTTATTTTTTCAGGAAAAAAAATCCGAATAAATTGTATGGTACAGATTTTCGCTTTATGTTTTTCCCTGATCCGATTAAACCGTGCTTTTTTTTTTAATGATAAATAAGGTCAAATAGTGGATTCTAGTTTGCTCTGACTTTTCTTTTTTAAATACATTTATCAGAAAGAATCAGATTTTGATAAATAACTCCCCAAGTGTGGAGGTCTGCTTGTTGGCAATTGGCAACCTCTCCTGCTTTGGACAGAGACTGTATTCTTAACCAACAAGCCGTGTGTATCAGACGTAACCAGGACATAAAATAAAGTGAGGTGGAACTACTGCTAATGCATTTTGCTTTCTGCCATCTGCACTCCCTGACAGCAAAACATTTAATCTAATGATGCTGCCTAGATGGGGTTAAACAGGGTGTGTGCCCTGGTGACCCAGTCTGGCACCTCTCAGTGGGGTGACCTGACCAGACTGTCCCACTGATACCACAGCCTCCAGCAGAGGAACAAGAGGGGAGGAGGTGGCTGTGGGGTCCCTCTCTTTTCTCCCTCTCTCCGCAGGACCCCCAGCCACAGATCAAAGGGACACATTTCAGCTCCCCTCACCTTTTTATCTTCAAAGCCGAGAACAGCTTCCGAGAGGTCCGAGGGAGACAGAAAGACAGACAGACTACTGCTGAGATACAGAGCGAAGAGAAAGATACTCCCTGCTAACAATTAGGCCCCATTTAGAACCAGTTCTGGAATTTGGGAAATGTAGATGTGCCGTTTGTGTGTGTGTGTATAAAGAAGACAGGGAAAAAAACTGATTAATTACACCCCTGATACGTTTCTGTGATTCCTTTTTATTGCTCAGCTGACAATAATGGAGATGCAGTTCATTGTTTCATCGACATTTCGTCCATCCCGTTGCCTCTGTAAACGTATCTTTATATGGAGTTTGGACTTCTAGTGAAGCGGCTCTCCATACCAGGAGTACTCACCTAGTTGTGCGTAATTGTGCCCCATACACTGAGCCGTATTTAAGGCACTGATCATCTAGAATACTTTGGGTCACACATTTACCAAATAATGGATGTTTCCATGTGAAATGCAACGCTTTAAGGCGACTAAAAACAAACCATTATGATTATTTTACACTCAACATAATAAGGTGCGGGCTTATTATTACAGAGAAAAAGCAAACAAATCGAAAATTGGGATTTTGGCATTCAGGGTTTAGTAAATAACCCCCTAAGTCTGTTAGAAAATGATTTAAAAGAAAACTAAACCCCTCAAACAATGTAGGTCTCTATAAAAAGATATTGCATAAAACAGCTCATATGTAAAACCCTGCTTCATGTAAATAAACCATTTTCATAATAATATACTTTTTTAGTGGTATGTGCCATTGGGGAATCATAAATAGAAATTGCCATTTTAAAAAATAAGGGATCGTAGGATTCACGGAGCACACAAACATACCAAACCAACCATACATGTTAGGTCACATCAACCAATTAAAATTGAGTTCTGTCTTTTGCTTCCACACTTGTTACAGTTAGAGCTGCAGTATTTCTGGTCAGGTGATCTCTGAGGCAGCACACAGACCATCACGAAATGGTGGTTCAAGGCAAGAGATGTAAAAAGGCAAGATTTAAATATATATACCAGTTTGGTATAAACGGTTTAACAAGTATTCATTTTGGGGGTATAGTTTCCTTTAAACAATAAATAAACCCAAATAGGCTGGTTTTGCTTCCAATAAGGATTAATTATATCTTAGATTGGATCCAGTACAACATACTGTTCGGTTATTACAGAGAAAAAGAAAAATAATTGTTAAATTTTCAATGGAGTCACGCATACATATACAGTATATATAACACAAACAGGACAAAAAAATAGCCGAATGATTTGAGGTTCAAAGATAATAAACAACAGGATTCAGAATCGCCTGAAAATATCTTGAAAAGCAGAAACACATGCCACATAGTGTGGTACCAATGCCATATTTCATGCATGACTCTGGGAATGTTAATAAGGATTAAAAACATACTCCACAGATCAACAAATCATTGAGAAGCAGCCAATTAGAATTTCTTTTCTTCAGATCTCTGCTCCCCCAAACTAGACAGAGAAGAATGCCATTATTTATATGGGTACCTGACTACAGTTAAAATTAAATATCCAGAGAACCCAACGAGGGCTTTAAACACCACAAAGAATATTCCATTTTTATGGCCACATAAGCCAGGGATGTTCGTGTGTGTGTATATTTACGCTCCCTCTTTATTATTTTTTTTCTCCCTGTTGTATGAGACATCAAAGTTGGATGATTTGGGTACAATTTAAGCATTAGCCAATAAAACTGATTAAGATAACGCTTCCAAAAAAGACGTGTGTCTGGGACTCATATTGTCATATGGGAGGCAGATGTTATTTTGGATTTGTGTTTTGGCCTAGGAGAAAAATCAGCTGATTTCTGCAGAGATGGTACGAAAGGGACACTGCCAGATTCAACTTATTAGCGGCGCAAGCTTAGCTCTATGACATCAAAGCACCGCGGTTCATTTCAAACAATAATAATAAAAAAAAAAAAATCTGGGTTACAAAAAAAGATGCCACTTAATTTTGTGTTATTGTTAGAGCTGCCACGAGAAAGAACGAAGCAGCGCACTGAAATATCACAGCCTATTGTCTGAGAGCAGAAGGCATTAGTTATTAAATTCTATCCTCGTAAAGAAGGGGAATCCATTAAATATGGTATGAATTAAAATAAAATATATATATATTAATGAACAGAAATCAGGAGAGTGTGTAATACTGAGATTGACCTTTGTTTTTTATGTTTTTTTGACAGCAGTCGTTGGCCTGGTGAAGTCATCGACTCCCCGTAGTAGAACGGTTTGCTCTGATATTGAGGTGAAATTTACACATTTTTGACTCATGATCTAACTTGATAGTTGTTGCTGGGATTTTGGAGGTTACAGCAGGACATTTTGAATCTGTGATTTGACTGACTTGTATGAAAGAAAAAAGGTTTCTGAATTGAAACACATTAAAGGATTCATTTATTATTAGGTGACAAAGTGCAAAACAGGCGCAACACACCACAAAACCACTCAAGCGGTGCCCGGTGCCCTTACTCACAACTCATTGTGCTACCAGGTCTGTCAGTGCAGAGATTTTCAGGGCCCCATACTAATTAGTTAGCAGGGTCTTCCCAAGCAGGAGGCCCCAGTTATTGGGCTAATGACTTCCTGCTCTCCTTGGCAGGGTCGGAACTAGGGGTAGGCAGAAGAGGCACCTCCCTAGGGCGCAACGATGTGGGGGCACTGGCCAGGTTTCAATGGTCTTCTGCCTACCGCTAGATGCAGAAAAATTACCAGTGGCACACTGAAATTTGAAAAAGTGCAAGGTTTATTCAACCCAAAAACATACAGAAAAAAGTGGCCCAGGTAAGAATACTATGCAGATGGTCCGGTAAGAGTGGCAGTGCAGGGGGTCCGGGTAAGAGTGGTCATATGCCAGGCCCCTCTGATGATTTCTTTTTGCGGGGGAGCAATGCTGGCTTGTTACGCCGCTGTCCTTGGGTGATATGCCCTACCAACTACAGTAGAACACCTATTTTACATCCCCTGATATATATTATGCATAATAGATTTCCCTGATTTTACATTTTCCTGGATTTTACAAAAATTTTTTCTGGCCTTCTGAAAAACGTAAAATGGTTTCACTATAAGAATGGAGCCCAACAAAAAAACGGACAACTTAATTTCTGCCCCAATCTGTCAGCTATTCTCCGTTAAACCCAGAGTGGTCAACCCTCACTACTTCATTGGGTGTCCAAATTTGGCCTCCCATCACCTTAAATTATAGAAGTTTCTCAGCGGAGGTAAGTGTGCCCATGGGTTGCAGCCATTCAGTGACATGATCAGAGCTTCTGCTGAGAGCACAACGGCACTAGCTATGGGGACATTTTGTCTCCCCTGCCAAGTGCCAACAGTGAACAAGTTCCTAAATCTGTACTACTCGCTGGTCTACTGCACTTTCTGAAGACAACAATTGTTATCGTATAAAATTGCTCTTGTTTCTGAAGTAAAGGTGAGGCACTGGAAATGTAATTATTCATATTTCATGATATGAATTTCTATTATTCGATAGGCATTTTTTCTTCTAAAAAAAAAGGGCTTCTATACAAGTATGCTGGCTTCTTCATAGTAATGGCCGCACTATAAAACAAGCTTGCAATCTAATTTCCCTGGAGTGATAAAATGCCAGAATCCCACATTACAAGCCAATGTGTTAACCTTCCTTCTTTATCCGGAATGCCCTGAAATATATTATCTCAATATGTGCATGTTTCTGATGAAGGCTGTCACCGCAGCCAAGTTTCCTTCAATCCAAAACAGAAACTCTGCTAAATCAAGGGCCAGAAAGTGCTGCAGCAGGAAGACATGTTTCACGTGTACAGAACGTGTAACTCTGCGGGTGAGAATGCAGAGCCTCTTTTATCTTTTCTGTGTATTTAGTGAGCGTTGTGTTACCAAGTAATAGGAAGGCAGCTTTGAGTATAAATCATCTGTTTATTACTGTTCCTGTTACCTCGTGGCCATTGCCTACAATGCATCATACTCGTTTAGTTACAGTCTGTGATTGCCATAAGATGCCATAGAAAGTCACTATTTAGTGGGCTAGTGGGGAGCGGATTGGGCCTCTGTGTACTGGAGTGCCTGGGCCTATTTTGACACCCAGTTCAGACCTGGCACTCGTACCCTCATGGTAAAAAAGTGGGGGTACATAAGCGTCTAATATAACCTGGTATGAGGGTATCCGATTACCATATAAATGTACAGGGCCAGATTTACATAGTGGGCACCCCTAGGCCCACTGCCGATCGTTGCCCCTGTCCTCTCCTCTTTATTCGTGCAATTTTTCATAAACTGGAATGGAGCAATGAGGAGTGGCGTGTTTTTGAACCAATGTGGGTGTGGTTGGGCAGCATGCCGCCCCCCTAAAATCCTGCCACCCTAGGCCCGGGCCTAGGTGGCCTTTCCACAAATCCGGGCCTGTAAATGTACAAGACATAAATCTCAAAGGAAGCATTGGACACGAGACTTAAGTGAATGGGACCTCCCGCATGGGATCTATTTCATGGAATTCTTGAGACCTGGGCTAACTCTTATAATAATAATAGTTTTTAGAGCTGTGACATTATTGCAAGTGATGACATCACTCAAAACAGGTCATACATGTTATAGGCTATTCATGGCTTTTGTGTATTAGGGTCAGGCACACGCTCAGATTCGGGGAGATTAGTCTCTCTGCAACAAATCTCCTCTTCTTCGGAGCGACTAATCTTCCCGAACTGCCTCCCGCTGGCTAGAATGTAAATCGCCGGCTGGATGGCACTCAGAATGATTCATTTTCTGAAGTCGTCCGAAGTTGCCACACGGGAAAACTTTGGGCGACTTTGGAAAACTAATCACTCCAAGTGCCATCCCGCTGGCGATTTACATTTTAGCCGGCAGGAAGGCAGGGGAAGCAGTTCGGGGAGATTAGTCGCCCCGAAGAAGAGGAGATTTGTCGTCAGGCGACTTATCTCCCCAAATCTGCCTGTGTGCCCTGACCCTTATAAAACAGATTTGCTCCTTGCTCAGTGGGTATGATGCAGATGCTACATAGGAACCGCTATCCAGAAACCCGTTATCCAGAAAGCTTTGACTTACAGGAAGGTTACCTCCCAACGACTCCGTTTTAAACAAACAATTCAAATTTTTAGAACTGATGTCCTTTTTCTGTTTAATAAAAAAACAGTACATTGCATTAACTTACTAAACTAAGCGATAATTAAATTCTTATTGGAGGCAAAACAATCCTATTAGGTTTAATGTATCAATGATAAATTAGTAGACATAAAACGTAGAGATCCAAATGACAGAAAGATACCTTATCCGGAAGACCCCAGGTCCCAAGCATTCTGGATAATAGGTCCCATACCTGTATTACATCTGCATACATCTGTATACAATCTGCTCTCTGTGTATAATGCAAATACGGAGCCTGCTCAGTGTGTAATAAAGACACTACATAGGAAAACCTCTCTCTGTGCATAAATCAAATTCAGACCCTGCTCAGTGTGTAAAACTGATACACTCTCTGATTTTTGACGTATACAGATGCACCAGTTGTTCTGTCCTATAATAATAATTCCACCCATGAAGTTCAGCGGATCAGTTGGACAAAGGGTTAATATTGCCCGCTTGTCCTGATCGAAAACATCTGCATTGTCTTTCTTTTGGTCACCCTTGCCCAGCACTGGGAACTTCCACAATGTTTTCATTCCATCCCGTTTGATGCTCCATGGGGTCACAGACCGAACACAAATCATTTTAGGCTTAGTGGTAGGGGGTTACTGAAACCCAATCCCAAAAAACTATGTCTACAAACAAGGGCTCATTTTTCTTAGAAGAGACCTCCACGCCTTCTAACAAGACACGGGAGTAAGATTCCCAAACTTTACTTATTTTATTTTATTCTCCAGACCAGTCAACTGATGGGTTGAGATGTGTTGAGATAAGGGTCAGGGGAAAATATGGGTAATGACATGCAGATTAACTTTTCTAGCATAATTACTCATCCCAAGGGCTTTTACTACAGGTGTACTATAGAGTCTATACTCCGAAGAAATTAAAGAGGTCAGACATGTAGATATGTGAGGAGAATCCCCTGATTTTAAGTTTTCCTGCATTTTACATCATATATTTGTGGTCCCACCATTATATAACGCATAATATATTTCCCTGATTTTACAATTTCCTGAATTTTACACCATTTTTGTCTGGTCCACCATTCTACCATTTTCACCAATGCGGTTTTTAGCCTGATGACAACAGGTCAAAATGCACCCATCTGTGACATCATAAAGTTAAAGGGATACTCTCATGGGGAAAATTTTTTTTCTTTCAAAACGCATCAGTTAATAGTGCTGCTCCAGCAGAATTCTGCATTGAAATTTGTTTCTCAAAAGAGCAAACAGATTTTTTTATATTTACTTTTGAAATCTGACATGGGGCTAGACATATTGTCAGTTTCCCAGCTGCACCCAGTCATGTGACCTGTGCTCTGATAAACTTCAGACACTCTTTACTGCTGTACTGCAAGTTGGAGTGATATCACCCCCCTCCCTTTCCCCTCCAGTAGCCTAACAACAGAACAATGTGAAGGTAACCAGATAACAGTTCCATAACACAAGATAACAGCTGCCTGGTAGATATAAGAACAACACTCAATAGTAAAATCCAGGTCCCACTGCGACACATTCAGTTACATTGAGTAGGAGAAACAACAGCCTGCCAGAAAGCAGTTCCATCCTAAAGTGCTGGCTCTTTCTGAAAGCACATGACCAGGCAAAATGACCTGACATGGCTGCCTACACACCAATATTACAACTAAAAGAATACACTTGCTGGTGCAGGAATGACATTTTATATTGTGAATTATTTACAGTGTTATTTAGAAATAAAAACGAAATCATAAAAATCATGACAGAATCCCTTTAATGTAAAGGTGAATTTGCCCTTTATGCTGATGACCACTCAGGTTAGCAAAAACATAACCTGACAATCAACATGTAAATTTGTTTCTATTCTAGGGTTGATTTAAAAAGGATTGATGAATATTGTAAAACAGGGATGGCCTGTCTGTGACCATCTAGAAGTCATTAATCTCATACTTACTGTAGGAGCTATGCCAAGAGATCAGCACCTGAAGCTGCCAGTCATGCAACCCCATTTTAATATATTTATTCAAATCTGTATACAAATGTATATATGTAGCACACGTAACCTAGCAAGAGCAGCCCAGCCATCCAACTTTATCCATATTTTAGCCTTCCGGAGTAATGTCCTGGACTCTAGAAGGCTTGCTGGAATCTAGACCCCTGTCTAATCCGCTTGAGCTCACTCTTCCTCTGGCTCCTGATTTTATTTAAACTCTGTCTGCCTTTCATTTTTTTTTCTTTTTTGAGCAGATGAAAATAATATTTGCCATAACCTTCCATTTATACAAGGACACACGCTATATTCTAAGGGCCGTGGGAAAGCACTAACTTCTCCCTGTTGGCAGCGAACGGGTTAACGGCTTACTCTGTGGCATTTGCACGCCTCCTCAATGAGAAACAATAAAGGGAGATTATCGGACACTACACCTCCGAAAATACTTTTCAGCCAGTTTGTAAATAAGAGCCATCAAATCTTTCTTCTTGTCCAACGATGTGGAAGGTCTAAAAGAAGCCCTTTCCCTATGGGGAAACTCCAGTGACAATTACATCTCAGATTCAACAGAAATCTAAAGTTTATTGCTCGTTGGCGGTCAAGGGCAAAACAAAATAGCTGGGCATGGACTATTATGAACAAGCGGTACCCACTGTCACATGCTTGTTCACTTGGGTACAATATTGCAGGAGTACAAAAAGAATTAGTGCACAAAGCCAGTATAAGCACTACCGTAAATCCAATAGTTAAAGCAGGGAAAATAATGTAAAAGGAGGACATACTCACAGTTCACCCCAGTTCAAGGGTGCGTACACACATGAGAAAACAGCAATGATTGTGAGTTCCTCCAAAAAATCAATCAAAAGTAATAAAAATACAAAAATGTTTATTAGGACATATTAGGTGGTGGCCTAACGCATTTCGTGCCTGTTGGAGGTTAAACAGCACACCTCTGTACATTGTTTAAGGCCTCCATGCACCCTGGCCGATAAAAGCTGCCGGCAGACCGAGTCGGCAACTTATTGGCCAGTTCAAGGGTGCGTACACACATGAGAAAACAGCAATGATTGTGAGTTCCTCCAAAAAATCTATCAAAAGTAATAAAAATACAAAAATGTTTATTAGGACATAGGTGGAGGCCTAACGCATTTCATGCCTGTTGGAGGCTAAACAGCACACCCCTGTACATTGCTTAAGGCCTTCATACACCCTGGCCGATAAAAGCTGCTGGCACACCGAGTCGGCAACTTATTGGCCCGTGTGTGGGGCTATCCGACGGGCTTCCCCGATCGATATGCCGCCGAAAGTCGTCCAGATCTCGATTGGGCAGGTTAAAAAATCCCGTCGGATCGAGGCTGCATCTATGCGTGTATGCGGTCCGGCAATCCGACCACCCGTATCGGATCTATTATGATCAGCCCGATATCGCACACTTCAATGTGGCCACATCAGGGAGAGATCCACTCATTTGGCGACATCGCCAAACAAGCGGATCTCTAAGTCTATGGCCACCTTAACATAGGGATTGTAACCAATCAAAAAGCATCACATATCTCAGCCAATCACAACAAGTTACATATAGGCATCACACATGAAGTTGTAGTAAACTCATACGAAACAAACAAAACGTTATCCGTAACGAATATAAGAATGAAAAATAAATAAAAGAAAAGATGTATGTATAAAGCCAAAAATGAAGAAGCTGGAACATTTTATATAATTATGGGAAATATATAATAGACTTTGAACTGACAGCACTCATTGATTGAATGTCAGGTTGTCAATAGGCAACTCTAGCTATGGCTAGATTAAAAAGAGTATAAATATGTAAATATATATATCTATTTACTGTATACATAGTTGTGATTATTATGGCCTTCTGGACAGCACATTAAAAAATATCTTATGCATGTGTTTGCAAGCAGCTATGCTAAAACAGACAGCAACAAAAATGTACAAATAAATTCAAGTCCGTTTGTATATCTCTGCTTGTGTCTAATATTTAGAAACTCTTTAACAGAACCAGAGGGAGTATTTTCACATTAGCATGACTGTGCCCAAATCCCCATCTTTATGCAGAGGAACATGCTGAGTGAGTCCGTCCACTGCAGATCAGAAGCGGAGGTACGCGGGGAATCTGCCCTAGAAGGTGCCATCCCAGGAGTCTTTCTTTTCCATGCTTGACATGAATAAAGGGATTAGGATGGTATGTTTCCGCCAGCTCTCTCTTCGGGACAATAGGCTGGAAGGTTTAGTGTCACACTCTATGATACAAGTACAGCAGGCTGTCAGTCAGATTTCATCAAGACACTTGTGTCACTGACATAATCTTATTAGCAGATAAAAACAGGCAAATCCTTCCGAGAATAGAACGTTACATTTAATAGCTCACACGATTCCTTTAATCCCCCCTGGTCATCAGGCCATGCAGATCCTCCAGAGGAATTCCCCATTTATATATAGAAAGAAAGAGAAAAAAAAAAGAGAAATAGGGGGGTTGCAGGTTTGGGGTTGTAAATGACATGGGAATCCAGAGAACACAATCCTTAACCTGACCAAAATCTTTAACCAACTTTATTGTGTACTGCATTTAATGGTCCATTGGTCTTCTAACAATATACTGCTGTGTAAAGCTGAAACCCAACGGCAGAATGGAGGCCATGAAATGCACTGCCTTTCTCCAAACATGTGAACGTCATAAAAATACCCCTATTTTAAAATTTTACTACCTTTAGGGATGCACTGAATCGTCCGAACCCCTGAATCCTTCGCGAAAGGTTAGGGCTGGGAAGGGGGAAACATTTTTTACTTCCTTGTTTTGTGACAAAAAGTCACGGAATTCCCCTCCCTAATTTGCATATGCAAATTAGGTTTGGGTTCGGCCAGGCAGAAGGATTCGGCTGAATCCGAATCCTGTTGAAAAAGGCCAAACCCTTGCCGAATCCTAAACCGAATCCTGGATTCGGTGCATCCTTACTTTAAAGAAAGGACAAATAAAAATAACTACCCATATTGGGGGTGATCACTGATAATTTGAAGGAAAAATTATACTAATAATGTGCACTAGATCTGATCAATTAGCCAGGGATAGGGCTATGCTCAATGGTCATTTTTTTTACTGCCCAAGTATCTTCTTATAAAAAATATGGCAGCTTGTTTAGGGGTCATGTGGGTTTTAATATGCTGTAAATTCAGGGTATTGGTTGCCAGGGTTTTCCTTCACCTTTAATAAAAAGGAGCAGTATTTCCAGCAAGAAGCGAATTAAAGTAGTAAATTCCTTAAAAGGCTTAACAGGGTAGGCTGTCTGGATAAGAGATGTACACAAAGGCTATCTCTAGTATGGCAAGTGTTCCCAAGTGAAAAGATCATGCTGCAGTCAAATGACTACTTGTATTTACATTTAACGTATTAGCCATGGTTGGTTAACCTTTTCCTCAGGGAACCCATATTAAGTTTAGGACTTCGTTTTATGACCCAAAATAATTGGTCGTAGATAACAGAAACCCGGATATTAGAAATCTCCTTCCTACAAGAAAGCCATCTCTCATAAAGTTCATTTTAAACAAAGAATTCTAATCTTATATAATTTAAAAATGATTTCCGTCAACCTGGTAATAAAACAGTACATTGTGCTTGATCCCAATTAAAGGAGTGGTTCACCTTTGAGTTAACTTTTAGTATGTTATAGAATGGCTAATTCTAAGCAAGTTTACAATTGGTCCTCATTATTTTGTATAGTTTTCGTTTTTAAATGATTTGCCTTTTTCTCCTGACTCTTTCCTGCTTTCAAGTGGGGGTCACTGACACCCATCTAAAAACAAATGCTCTGTAAGGTTATGCTTTTAGGGGCAGATTTACTAAGCTCGAGTGAATAGTTTGAATCCAAAAATATTCGAATTTCAAAGTAATTTTTTGGGTACTTCGACCATCGAATTGGTCAAATTCGATCGAATCTAATGATTGGAACGATTCAAAGTAAAAATCGTTCGACCATTCGATAATTGAAGTACTGTCGCTTTAAAAAATCCTTCGACTCAATACCTCGCCAATAAAAGCTACCGAATTAAATATTAGCCTATGGGGACATTATATTGATTTATAAAAATCATTCAATCGATCACTTAAAATCGTTCCGATCGTTCGATCGAACCTTTTTGCGCTGAAATCCTTCAAATTCGATATTCGAATTCTAAGGATAGCTAGGGTAACTTGGACCCTAGTAACCAGACTGCTGAAATAGCAGACCGGCGAACTGCGAAATAAAAAGTTAAATATCTTAAAAACCACACAATAAAAAACATAAACCAATTGCAAATTGTCTCAGAATATCACTCTCTACATCATACTAAGGGGCAGATTTACTAAGGGTCTAAGTGAATTTGAGGGAATTTTCGAAGTTAAAAAATTTGAAATTCAAAGTAATTTTTTTGGATACTTTGTCCATTGAATAGGATACTACGACTTTGAATTTACTTTGACTTTGATTCGAAGTAAAAATCGTTTGAATATTCAACCAATTCAATAATCTAAGTACTGTCTCTTTAAAAAAACTTTGACTTCAATAATTCGCCAATTTAAACCTGCCGAAGTGCTATGTTAGCTTATGGGGACCTGCCAGAGCATATTTCAAAGTTTTTGGGTATCGAAGGAAAATCATACGATCGGACGATAAAATTGTTCGAATCGCACGATTCGAAGTACGATCGGACAATGAATAAAATCCTCTGACTCCGAATTTGAATGTCGGAGAATTATATTCGATGGTTGAACTTCGAAGTATTTTCCACTTCAAAATTCGACCCTTGATAAATCTGCCCCTAAAAGTTAACAACCCCGTTATGCTGCATGAATCCGTATTGGTGGAAACACAATCTTATTGGGTCTGTTTAAAGTTTAAATAATTTTTTAACAGACTTGAGATGGTGATAATTATGGCCAATCCCAAGCATGCTTGGATAACAG
This sequence comes from Xenopus laevis, assembly GCF_017654675.1. Taxonomy (NCBI): domain Eukaryota; kingdom Metazoa; phylum Chordata; class Amphibia; order Anura; family Pipidae; genus Xenopus; species Xenopus laevis. Next base: position 19,429,142 of record NC_054385.1, on the reverse strand, counting down.
AAGGTATAGGATCCGTTATCCGGAAACCCGTTATCCAAAAAGCTCTGAATTACGGAATGGCTGTCTCCCATAGACTACATTTTATCCAAATAATCCAAATTTTTTAAAATAATTGCTTTTTTATCTGTAATAATAAAACAGTATCTCATACTGGATCCAAACTAAGATATAATTATTCCTTATTGGAAGCGAAACGATCCTATTGGGTTTATTTAATTTTTAAATCATTTTCTAGTGGACCAAAGTATGAAGATCCAAATTACGGAAAGATCCGTTATCCAGAAAAAGCAGGTCTCGAGCATTCTGGATAACAGGTCCCATACCTGTACAATAAACAGTCTCTTCTACTCTGCACCATTTATTTAGATTCTGATTTAATTTAACCTCTATGACATAATCTTTACTATTAAAATTCAGGTTTGTGGGACACATAGCTGACCGTGTGTATGATTTGGGCATCTGGATTAAGATGGGAGAAAACGTGGGGTAAGTTTGGAAGATAAGACCACACCTATTTCAAGTCATCCAGAGAACATGCAGAACCGAAAGTACTGAATTTGAAAACAAACCAAAAAAACTGTAAAAAAAAATATTAGTGTTGCTATATTTTGCTGTTAAACAGCAAATAATTAGGGATGCACCGAATCCACTTTTTTGGATTCGGCCGAACCCCCGAATCCTTCACAAAGGATTCGGCCGAATACCGAACCGAATCCGAACCCTAATTCATATGCATATGCAAATTAGGGGTGGGAAGGGGAAAACATTTTTTACTTCCTTGTTTTCTGATAAAAAGTCACGCAATTTCCCGCCCTGCCCCTAATTTGCATATGCAAATTCGGTTCAGCCGGGCAGAAGGATTCGGCCGAATCCGAATCCTGCTGAAAAAGGCCGAATCCTGGCCGAATCCCGAACCGAATCCTGGATTCGGTACATCCCTAATTATAATCATAACACATTAAATCCAAAACATATTGCAAGATTATTTTCTTGCACTTAGCGATTCACAGATTTTGAAATGTATTATTGAATCTGGCGTTGAGTAAATATTTTTTACATTCTTCTGTTTTATTTAAGTATTTTTATTCTGTACCAAAATATACGTTTTACTTTTGTCATTTTGAGGCAATTTTTTTTTATTATTTTAATGTGGAAAATATTCATATCTGTCTAATAACAAAAACAACATTAGAAATATGTTCAAATTCTTTTTAAATCTAAATAAATTTTTATACCAAGCCTTTAAATATGGAAAAAAGAGGAGTGATTTTGAAATTTCAGTAAACTTATCAGATTACTATAAAAAAAAAAACTTTCAGTATTAAAGTTAGTGTAAATGTGTCTGGAACAAAAAGACTGACAACCATGGAACAAAATATTTAGTCCAAAAAAAAATAAATAAAAAACTGGTTAAATAAAAAAAAGACTCTAGTTTAAATTATATCTCCCTTATATTGCTATAATTAAATAATGATCCGTTTCTGGAGAACTCTAAAGCACTTAATCGCATTTGCAAAACCAAGAGAGAAAAGGGAAAAAAAAATCAGGAGAAACAAGATCTATTGAAAAATAATGTTTGTCTCCCTTGGCTTATGTGTGAGAAACTTTAGGAAATGCTGTCAGGGTTGAAATTCAGTGTTAAAATCTGCCTATTGATGGCACAGTGCAGCTCTTATAAACAGTCAATTCCGGGAGCAGGGCTACTTAATGCAAACACACAAGCCATCACTTATCCATCAAATAACACCTTCCTAAAAAACATTTTAAACACAAACTTTCTCGCGAAAGAGAGATAGACTCTCTTTTTTTGCCGGACTTGAGGTCAGTTTTTCGCTTTTTTAAAGTATATTATTCACAAATAAACATTTATAGGCTGGGGGGGGGAAGAAAATCTCATTGCCTCTGCAGGGAGGAAAGTGTGTTATTTCTGGCGTTGGATGACACGAAACGTTTATGACATGAAATTCAGATTAGCGCAGGGCCGATGAAATGGAAAGCCATCGCTCGTCCACTTCCCCGGGCTTCCTGCAAACGCATTTTCTTCCTCTGAAACATGGTTATAAAAGAGCTGAACCTATACTTTGTGGTTCTGCTATCAAGCTGAAAACCGGCCCTTCTTAAATTCTCTTCCAACATGAAGGGAAGTGTGAACTCATCTATAGTGCTTCGCACACACACACAACTGCAAAGGTATTTTTGCGGGAGAACAATAATTAATATATTAAGCATTTTTCTTCTGTTTGTTGTACCTAGCTTCTGTCAGCTGCTTACAGACTAAGCTTAAGCAGCACACATATACAGCATAGGTATTGGATTAGTACTGGAGTCCCTTTTTCTTACTAAAAACATTATAAGTGGCTCCTTCGCGGTCTCTACCAGCCCTCAGGAGATGACAGTTGCACATTTAGGGGCATGTTTACTTTGGAGATAAAAATCTGGAGAGATTTCTGGAGACTAGGGTTTGCCACCTGGCCGGTATTTAGTCGGCCTAGCCGGTAAAATACCAGCCAAGGCCAGGGCCGGTATTACAAATTTACCGGCAATGTAGCTGCTGATAAATTTGTGATCACCAGTCAAACTGCTCCAAGCCTGCCTCTGATCCAACCCCAGCCAGGCCCTTTTCTAGCTACAATACTTACCGATTCTATGCTCCTCGGCTGGGCCCGCCCCCTCAATGGCACGACCCCGTCCCTGTGACATCACTGTTCTGCCCATTTTATGTTACGTCCCTCCCCCTCATGGACCCGCCCCCACCTTGGCCGGTAAAGTTTTCCCAAAAAGGTGGCAACTCTAATAGCAACCAATCAGCAATTACATTTAAACAGCCAACTATAACTATATAACAAAAGCAAAGATATGATTGTTTGCTATGGGCAACATCTCCAAAAATCTCTCCAGATATTTATCTCCAATGTTAGTAAACATGCTAGAACTAGGGGTAAGCAAAGCTAGTGGTATGCAGAGCACAGGGACAGGGGGAGTTGTGGGTGCAAGCAGTGAGGTTGTAGGCTTTGGCTCAATTTGCAGCTTTAGACTTACTATTTTTTCATGGGCTGTTTGTCCACAACCTGCCTTAAAAGAGAACTAAACCCTAAAAATTAATATGGATAAAAATGCCATATTTTATATACTGAACTTATTGCACCAGCCTAAAGTTTCAGCTTGTCAATAGCAGCAATGATCCAGGACTTCAAACTTGTCACAGGGGGTCACCATCTTGGAAAGTGTCTGTGACACTCGCATGCTCAGTGGGCTCTGAGCAGCTGTTGAGAAGCTAAGTTTAGGGGTCGTCACTAATTATCCAGCAGGAAATGAGCTTCCCCTGTAGTATAAGCTGATGCTACAGGGCTGATTATTAAATTATGATGCTAATTGCACTGGTTTCTGTGCTGTCATGTATTAATTATTTGTATTTTGTATTTTTATCAGCCTTATATTGTGACATTTCTATTCTATGTGTACTGTATATTGTCAGTGGGTCCCTAAGCTCAGTAAGTGACAGCAGCACAGAGCATGTGCAGTGAATCAGCAGAAAAGATAGGGAGCTACTGGGGCATCTTTGGAGACACAGATCTTTATCCCTTTCTATTCTCTGTCCTGGTGGCTCAGACTGTTGATAAAGTGTAAGACAAGGCAGCTGATTAACAGACCTGTCTTTGCTGGGGAACTAAGACTTTTGCAACATTGTTACGCAAATCCCATTGTTTTTACAAATAACTTTAAAAAGACTAAATTTTTTTAAATAAATGTATGTTGGAAAGTTGCTTAGAATTATATTTTCCTTTATTAGGCATTTTTATATTCTGAGGTTGACTTGCCCATAAATAGGCAAGATTTAGTAGCCCCTAGTTGTCACTGGAGATGTGGCCGATCAAAAACGGTTGGTAATGGAATACTCCAGGAATACCAGCAAAAACATTCTATTATGCAGCCTTTGCTCTAGAGAAGTACGGTCCCATTCACTTTCACACAGCATACATATACGATGGTCTTTTTTTTTTCTCAGAAGCCATTAAACATTTCTGCATGTTTTTGCAGTGTGGGTGGAAACTGGATAGGCCAGTAGATACCCACACAATAACGGGGAACACACACATTGTGCCCAAGTAAGAATTAAACTCAGGATCCGTCTGCAAGTATGTATATTACACACCATAAAACTATACCAAAAGTAAATTTTACGTAACACTGTCTTCTACAAAGTAACACATGTAGTCCTATTGTCCATTCATAAGTGCGCCATTTTCTTGCTGTAACGTTTACACAACCTGTATCTACTATTTGATTTTTGTCCTTGTTTCCAAAAAGGTACAGCACTCAAGCCATCCTGTGCCATTTACTTTCAAATTTACTTTGTGAACATAGAGGAAAAGTAAAGTAGGAAAAGCTTGATGCAAAATGAGTTGTTTCCTAGCAATCAGAACAATGGTTTACATTTATAAACATGCTGTCCATGGTGTGCAGTGCAGTGAGACAGCTCCAAATGACTCAGATTTATATGAGATAATGCCATGTGCAGGAGCAAGAGCATCCATAAAATATTAGCCTAATTAACGGCCTTATAAATATAAATTAGACACTCTACAAAATGTCTTTGAACTTCTTCCAGCAAAACTTAGTCAAAGCTTTCCTTAAGAAGAACCTGACAAATTGTAACTTCCTTTTTTCCATCTTTTTCTTATAAAGGGGTTCTAAGCAATATACTCCCCTAGGTGGCCATTACAAGAACTGTAGTTCTTTGAACTATAAAATATACTGTGTCCAAGCGAGGACCAACCAGATCACTAATTTGGTCATTTATTGACCAAACTTGAAGGCAATTGAGTGGAACCACTTAGGCTAAAAAACGTTGGCCATCAACATTTGTAAAGAGATGGTGCTCAACTAGGGTTGCCACCTGGCCGGTATCTTACTGGCCTGGCTGGTAAAAATGATGGTTGATCCCAATGTTATTATTAGGAAAAAAGATAAATATATATGAAGGACGGTATTTTTTTCCAGAAAAGGTGGCAACCCTATGCTCAACACACTATTTGGGCTTACTGGATATTGTGTTACTCTACCCACTCACTGGGATGAGAAAACAATCTGCTCATAATCGATCATATGGATCAAAAATAGGCCATGGTGTAGAATAGATGATTTGTGAGGGGTAAATTAAACAAAAATAAAGGAGGTTTGGCAGGGAATAATATATTAGGAGTGAATATGTTGATGATGAAGCACAAAGAGATACAATCTATGGCTTTCTTGGTCATTTCCCTGAAAGACAGAGAAATGGAATTCTGGAGGTTGAGTGATTCATTGTTTAGGAGCAGGACACAGTGTCTGACTGGCCCACAGGGATACCAGGAAAACTCCCGGTGGGGCCAGGTGTCAGTGGGCCCTCATGCTGCTAAATATTTTGCCTATTTCATTGCCATTCCCTATTTCTATGAGAACAAAGAGGTTTAATAGATGGACTTATAGATTATAGAATGTAAAGAAGACTAGGAGAATAGAGGTTGAGTGAGGAGAGGAAGAATAATAGTACTGAGAGTGGCCCCTGATCTAAGGTTCTTTGGTGGGCCCCTGGTGTCCCAGTCCGACACTGGCAGGACATGGTTGATATTTTTGCTTCAGGAAGCAATCAGTGTAGAAAAAACGTGTGACACTGCAAGAGGTACATAAACCATAAGGCAAGAGAAGCACACTATAAGTGGCTCTCCAGAGGTGGCAAACAAATAACCATACTATAGGGCAGGGATCCCCAACCTTTTGAACCCGTGAGCAACATTCAGACGTAAAAGGAGTTGTGGAGCAACATTAGCATGAAAATGTTCTTGGGGTGCCAAAGAAGTGCTGTGATTGGCCATTAAGTAGCCCCTATGAGGATTGTCAACCTACATTGAGACTCTGTTCGGCAGTACACCTGGTTTTTATACAACCAAAACTTGTCCCCAAGCCTGGAATTAAAAAATAAGCTCCTGCTTTGAGGCCACTGGGAGCAACATACAAGGGGTTGGAGAGCAACATGTTGCTCATGAGCTACTGGTTGGGGATCACTGCTATAGGGTAATGCCTTACATGAGGCTGAAACTTGGCCTGCTGAAAAAGCATCCCGAGATTCAGCCCCTCACCTTGCCTGAACCCGGATTTATTGTGTCCTCCTGGGTGCAGACACACGTGGAGGATTTCAGCACCGAAATCCAAACTCTTAGTTTTCTGTGCCAAAATCTGCCATGTGTTTTTGCACCCTGGACAATGAAAAGAATCCGAAAGCACGCCAGGTAAAGGCTTATTCCAGCATAGGGGCCAATTCTTTGTCATTACCCATATGTTCTATGATTGTCCTCCAAAGGGAGGATGGTTGAAATGCACATGGTTATTACAATCATACATTGGTACCGGCATAAACCTTGGATCTGCAGAATCTCATCCCTTCTCCTGATTTTCTCCGGTTATTTGAAGACAAAGAGGGGATATGTTGTTAAAGGAACAGTAGCATAAAAAGTGTTTTAGAGTAATAAATGTATATATATATTATTTATTAATAATAATAATAATAATTATATATATATATATATATATATATATATATATATATATATATATATATATATATATATCAAAACAGGGGGGTTGTGGGAGCACTCTAAAGGCTTTAAAGTATATATATAAGTATAATAAATGCTATTGCATATGTACCCAAAACAGGGGTTATTTTGTTACAAAGTTATGATCATAAAATTACATATATATATATATATAACCTGCTGTGCAGCAATGGGGGCAGCCATTCAAAGGAGAAAAGGCTCAGGTAATGGATAAGCTCTGTAGAACATAATGGAGTTATCTGTTATCCACTATTTAACCTGTGCCATATAGCCTTTTTTTAAATTTCCACCATTGCAACTTGTTTATTTGAACAATAGTAGTTCATCAATGTATCAGTTTTACCAGTGCAGGGTAACACTACATGATTTGTTCATTACTTTAAAACACTGTAATTTTTTGTTGTTATTGTTCCTTTAAGAAACATTATGTGGGTTATTATGAGTACTATTTAGTCAGTGGCAACTGGGAAGACAGGCTTCTCCTGATTGGTTCCTAGAGGTTAATGAGTGGAGAGGCAATTAAGAGTCATTATGCGGGTTGTTAAGGGAACCGTTTAGTCAGTAGTTACTGAAAGGGAGCAATTATAAGGACAGTTTGGGGCATACTTTAAGAGATATATATTATGAAGAGATTACAAACTAGCTGAGCAACAAAATGGAAAGAGCCCCCTAGACTATGTGGTGAGTTGGTATATGCTTTTGTTCTAATATTAAAGTTGTCACCACAGAGTGCCCAGTAGCCAAAACACTGTATTTGCCCTGTTTAGTGTAACGTGTTCCTCTAATCTTCATTTGCCAACAACAAAACAAAGAAGATTTGGTAGAACTAGATAAAAGTGATACAATACGATTGGTCATTTTGGCTGAACCAGCAACAGCTGTGCTCTAGTTTCATTACACCAATGTTAATTGTACCAGAGTAATTACTAAGGATTGTCGCATCAACCAAAATGCACGGCAATGTGATCAAGATTGATATGCAACTGCCCCAAAAGTGCCACCTTATGGAAAAGGTCCTGCCAGGTCTAAGGTTTTGCCTTTTTACTATTTATAGTACAGGTATTAGACCGGTTATCCAGAATGCTCTGGACCTGGGGTTTTCCAGATAATGGATCTTACTGTAATTTCATACCTTAGGCCTACTAGAAAATCATGTAAACATTACATAAACCCAATAGGCTGGTTTTGCCTCCAATAAGGATTAATTATATCTTAGTTGGGATCAAGTACAAACTACTGTTTTATTATTACAGTGAAAAAGGAAATCATTTTAAAGATTTTGAATTATTTTGATAAAATGGAGTCTATGGGAGATGGCCTTTTCATAGTTCAGAGCTTTCTGGATAACGGGATTCCGGATAACAGATTCCATACCTATACTAATTATTCATATTATATGTACACGTTATGAAATATTTCCAACACAATTTTAAAAAGGATCAATTTAAGTGTAACATATAAAGGCATATTTTTAATTTATCAATTAATCATTACCTACACAGGTAAGGGAACCGTTATCCAGAAAGCTCCAAATTATGGAAAGGCTGTCTCCCATAGACCCCCTTTTATCTAAGTAATGCAGGTTTTTAAAAATGATTTCCTTTTTTCTCTGTAATAATAAAACAGTAGCTTGTACTTGATCCCAACTAAGATATAATTAATCCTTATTGGAAGCAGAACCAGCCTATTGGGTATATTTAATGTTTACATGATTAAGGTATGAAGATCTAAATTACAGAAAAATCTGTTATCCGGAAAACCCCAGGTTCCAAGCATTCTGGATAACAGGTCCCATACCTGTATACACTCTCATTCCAACCTGTATTTAAATTTGCTTCCATTGGTTAGACCCGATAAATTCACTTATTGGTTGCCATGCTTTTTTTTTTTTTAATACCCTTCAAGGTAAAAAGAAAGTTCTGTGTAAACTGATTTGCTACAAGGTAAAGTCATGCAAGTATAGGAGTAACTAGATTCAAATCATTACTATCAGTAAATATAATTATCGGATTAGCAGTGCGTCATCCTCTTAGGGATTTGTAACTCAATGGTATATGGAGAACAAGGGGGGTAGTGGGGATTTCAAAAGTAGCAAATTTCCAGGCGTCTGAACTACAAGTCATCTCCTCCTTAATGAAAACAAGATACAGTTAAAAATGAACCCACGTGATTGGCCCAAGTAAAAGCGTCCAGGCCCCATGGGTTTCACAATCTTTGGGGGGATCTGTTCTATACAAATATACTAATATTGTGCTTATCCCAGGGATCCTTCTATACTCCTGCACCCCTAGTTGTGGAATGGGAAAAGTGGGTATTCTCCTTTATTGTTGCTCAGTTCAAAATTCTGTATCTAATTTAGTGCAAGAAGCACATCAGCGTTTAAGCAGAGAGCGAAAACGAAAGTATATATTCTCCACGTATGGTATTTGGATCAGTGCAAGAGCCCTAGGCTCTGTCTGACACACATATCTGTGCTATCTCCCGACGTATGTTACTAGTATAACAAGGTATAACACCTTCCCTTCCTGTGTACAAATAGATTCTCACCTCACTCTACTTATAATGCCTTTAACCTACCTGTACCTGTACATTATAGGACACATCTCCAGAGGGCAATAAGGCTACCTAAAATATAATCAATACTCTCAAATACGACAAATAATAGATTAGATAGATACTAGAGAAAAAGACAACATTTAAGTTGCTTTTATAGTAATAATCTCTTGTAATCGCAGAAATTGAATTTGCAATATTGGTACAAAATGTTCTACAATAGAAGTAAATAAAAGGTGATATGTAATTAATGCTGAACAGAATCTTTTGTTGCTTGACTGGTTGGCTCCTATTTTAAAATGAAAAAAATTAGGAAGGGGATAAAGGCAGGCTGTTGCAGGAAAACTGAGATCGTATGCTCCAGGGGAATAACTACAGAGGAAGCAGACCCTGCGGCTGCACGGGCGCCCAGGAGGTATAGGAGGCCCTAATTAATGAGCAATTTCATAATATTGGTAAAACAAGACAGGATATGTTGGGGACCCTATTTGCTGTGGGGCCCAGTAACATCTAGTTACGCTACTCGTATGCTCTTACTGCTGAATCTGCAAGAAGCTTGCAAATTAAAAATACAAGGCGATGGTTTAGTAGAACACAGGAGGAGGAGGCATCTTGCTTATGTTCATAAATAATAGGTGAACCCGAATGAGCAAAATAGTTATTTATTTTCCCATGGAACATTCCGCCGGAACAGCAAGCTTCTCTAATCCTGTCCTACTAGTGGGTAGGTGGATATGTCAACCTGAGATTGGGACAGTTTGCCCCAAGGATTCCCGTTCAGGTTGGACTACCCCATACAAAGACCATCACCCTCAGGGCCAGATTATCCCCACCCAAGGTGTGCATTCTCACACAGGGCTAACTGTTTCTGTAACCATATAAAAGGAAAAGATTCTAATCTCTGATCACCTGCATGCTTTAGGAATAATGACTCTCACCAAAGCCATCAAAAGCTTCAATGAATATACCTAAAGGCTCATTAACTTTGGGGACTTTATAGCTCCAAGTACTCACAGGCACACACAGATTATAGCAAGGTTCATACTGTAGTATGGGCTTCTTTATCTGGAATAAGCATTTTTGAGGGGGATGTGATGTCAGCCTTTCGGGTGAACAAGACAGGAAAAGGATACATCCTTTTTATCTTATTAGCAAGTAGGCTTATTTTTAGTAGGGATGCACTGAATCCAAGATTAGGTTCGAGATTCAGCCAAGATTCTGCATTTCGCTGAATTTGGCTGAATTCAAGAACCTGGCCAAACTGAGACCAAAAAAAAAAAAAATCACACAAACAAGGAAGGCTCGATATTTAGGGATACTGTACCAAACAGTAAAACGATGCTGACTAAGGGTATATTTCCCTATATAATACACAAGAGCCATGAATATCCTATAAATGATATCCTTATAAACAGTGCTTCGTGATGTCATTGGTTATAATTGGAGCTTAGTGTTATCACATGACTCACTGAAATGTGTGTATTATAATAAATAAAGTACCCCCTGTTGCAAAATATTATTAGAAGTCACCTTGGAGTTCCATGACCTGTATAAAAGCATTCAGCCGAAGGTAATGGAACTCATTGGTAATTTATAATATCCTTATATTTTACAATATTCACTATATAATACTGCTAAAAACAATAATGAGTTAGATGCCATGGGCAGGGGGTCCATAATTTGCATCCAAAACATAATTTAGCTGCTCCATTGAATTTCATAGATTTGTCACCTTAAGCGCTACGGTAACGCCCAAAGCAGGGGGCATCAAAGGGGTGTGATATGCATGGCCTGATGTGGATTGGCATTTCTAGTATTATAATGTGTATGCAACTTCCCAACTTATTTGGGTGCTTAGTGGGAAGGGGTATTATATTCAACAGGTACAGCAAAAGCAGCATGCTGTATGCATATTTAGAAATTAAAATATGCAGGGGGGAAAAAAAGTATCCTGTGCCCACAAAAAACTACTGTATTCATTATAAACAACAAAAAAAAGGGATAAATCAAACTATACTGTTAAAAGTGGATCAAAGAGTTAGTCTCCATGTATTTATTGATGTTGGTACGTATGCATAGTTCTTACTCTTAGTAAAACATAAACTGTAAATACATGTATATTGTATGCTTTGCCAAGGGTGTAATGTTTTATAGGCACTTCCAGTCCGGACCAGACTGAGACTTGTAAAAGCTGTGCCACTACTACATTTTGACAGCCACAGATTATAGTTGCTAGTTGGCTGCCATACAGAAAACTATGTATTCTCGTTCCCAATACATGGTAAGCCAAGACAGCCTCTCTGGAGAAGTGGACTTGCGATTGTTTGTTTATGTTCTGTGGGTTCTGTTTATTAGCTGTCTTAGAACATAATTGGACTGGCATGAGACTTTAACATGAGAAAGTCATTCCCAGATCTGGCCTGCGGTTTGGGCAATTTCAGGCGTAGTGCCCAAATATCCCAGGTCAACTCTGTTTCAATCAGAGTATCCTGTGATCCAATCTGTTCTCTCCAAATCCATAATGATCAGCATAGGATCTCTTTAAAGGGATACTGTCATGATGGAACTGCTTTCTGGCAGGCTGTTGTTTTTCCTACTCAATGTAACAGAATGTGTCTCAGTGGGACCTGGATTTTTACTATTGAGTGCTGTTCTTATATCTACCAGGCATCTGTGTTAGGGAGCTGCTATCTGGTTACCTTCCCATTGTTCGGTTGTTAGGCTGCTGAGGGGGAAGGGGAGGGGGTGATATCATTCCAACTTGCAGTACAGCAGTAAAGAGAGACTGAAGTTTATCAAAGCACAAGTCACATGACTGGGGGCAGCTGGGAAACTGACAATATGTCTAGCCCCATGTCAGATTTCTAAATGAAAAATGAAAAAATCGTTTTGCTCTTTTGAGAAACAGATTTCAATATAGTAGTCTTCTGGGGCAGCACTAGTAACTGATGCGTTTTGAAAAACATGACAGTATCCCTTTAACGACACACTGGAATACTGGATCAACGATTATGGGTGTAAAGACTAATTTTTCTAAACAAAACATGCGTGCAGCCTACACACATGTATCAACTATATAATGCCATAACAACAGCATCCTCTATGGTCAACTGGCCCACTGCACTCATATTGGTGACTGCTATAGGGAACTGCACTGGAGCAAAGGTATACATATACAGCCCAATTGGTGCTTATACACAGCTTATATACATGATCTGTGCAAACAGTTACGTCCTTGTCATTTACTGTTTTTTAACACAAACTGAAATTCAACCATGCACAGGAATCAGGTTTATTTTGCCTTTAAATAAACCATGGTTCTTTATCCTACATAACTATCACCAGAATGAAACAATTAAGCCAAAATAGAAGATAATTTTATACCAACGTTGAATTTAAAATGTTATTTATGTGGGTATCTGCTCAATTAGGATGGGTTTTATCTCATACACAGTAGCATAGATAAATTAGACCCCACTCCTCCACGTTTCAACCCTGCACACACCAACTTACCTATTTATAAAAGGTAAGCTGGTGTGTGCATTTACATAAGTAACAGAACTAGTTGAGGAGACCGGAGAGTTAGGGGCAGATTTATTTTGGTTCGAGTTGAGCTTTAAATGAAAATTCGAGTTTTTGAGTTGATTTTTTTGGTCAAAATTAATATTTTCAGGCTTAAAAAAACTTGAATTTTTCGAGATTGGACCCTGGAAATAGCTTGAATCCGAAAATACACCATCTAAAACCTGTCAGGTCATGTAGGAGTCAATGGCAGAGGTCCCTTGAACCATTTGAAGATGTTAATCACCTTCGGAATGTTTGAGTTTTTTTCGGAGGGTTGTGCCCAACAACTCAATCAATTCGAGTTCTTTTTCCGGCCCGAAAACTCGATCAATTTGAGTTTTCAGGTTGTTAACGCCGAATTTGCTGATTCAAGTTTTTCACATTCAAGTTGATTTGAGTTATAAAAAACTCTAAGATTCGACCTTTGATAAAATAACCCCAGTAGTGTTCTTAGGCTTCATGGCGTACACACCTGCATTTTCTCACGTTGCACTTTGTGAGTCAAATTTGAGACAGATTCCTGTCGCCCGTGTTATTACTGAGTTTCTTTGGCAGGTGCACCGCACGGAAAGTTTTACGGCAAGGGCGGCAATTTTTCATGTCAACCCACAGATCGTTTCTGTATTCAGATATCGGCAGCATTGTACAGTTGTGCGGAATATATACACCGATTACAGAAATATTTGCAGATTAAAATCGGTTGCACGTTTTAAATATGTTTTTGTTCTTCAAACTTCTAATTCTTACCTTGCAGCTACTCAGGCATAACAGGGAAAATTAATTCCAGTGATTTGAAGTAGTTTAACGCCTATAAAAATACAGCTCTTATGTCTAGTCTAATGGCTGTCTATGTAGAAATGAGTCATCCAGCAGAAAAATGATCTGGATCATTACCTTGATGTATATAGATCTAGCGCAGGTATTTATAATGACAAGCTTAACAACAGGTGTATAAAAATGGCAAAAAATGGATTTAGGTAAACAATAAATACCTAGTACAGGTATGGGATCCGTTATCCAGAAGGCTCCGAATTACGGAAGGACCGTGTCCCATAGACTCCATTTCATCCAAAATTTTTAAATAATTTATTGTAATAATAAAACAGTAGCTTGTACTTGATACAAACCAAGATATAATAAATCCTTATTGGAGGCAAAACCAGCCTATTGGGCTTATTTAATGTTTACATGATTTTCTAGTAGACTTAAGTCATGAAGATCCAAATTATAGAAAGATCCATTATCCGGAAACCTATACCATACCTGTACCATGTCATCAGCCAGCCTATTAAATTTTGATTTTGTCATGTTCTAAATGAAATACTATTGCCTATCGCAAAATTACTTTGTTACCCTGAGTCAGTAGAAGACATTGCTATTTTTTTAGGGAGGCTACGTGTACTCTAAAACTTCTGTATCAAAAAATAATGATAATGTATTTAGAAACTATTGCTACAGGGACAGGAGTTTTTAGGGAAAGGATGTAAAATATTTTTTTCTAAATATTTTCCCGTACTCCTGTGCGAGTTTGGATTTTAAAATATGTTGCATTATTTATGAGGACAGGAGGGACAGCTACTTATTTCTTGCCAGGAGAAAGATCGTTCTGCAGCACTGATGATAAGAAGGAAGTAAGGCATGCAAAGGGAAATGACTTCCCCCTGAAAAAAAAATACATTTTTTAAAACCAAGTTACACAAGAATAGGAATATGAGGCCCTATTATTTACAATTAACATATGTGAATACTACTACTGATAAAACAATATGAATAATATAGTAAATACTGTCCAGTGCCTGTGAGTTTCTAACAGATTAAGTGACTTGCAAAAGGCCAAAATTCGTTGACAATTGAATCACAGCTTAAAACCTGTATTACAGCCCCCTACACTAAGCCAGTTCCTCTATGTTTGCACAAAAACAAAATACAAACAGTTAAACATTAGTTCCCCTTTAAAAAAAAAAAAAAAGTCTGTTTGTGCATTGTTGAGGCTGCCGAGCTTCTGACAATGCCCTTTTGTTTCACTCACGGCAAATAAAGATTTAACCCCCGCCCAACTCTACACAAATGAAAGGGTTATTATTTAGGCAGCACTACTAGGGGTGTAGGTAAGTAGGTAGGTAGGCTCACCTTGTGCTTATAATAAAACAATAAATAATATAGTATGTATGTATGTATGTGATATATATATATATATATATATATATATATATATATATATATATATATATTCTCTGCTAATTCTCTGTATCGGCATCTATAGCAGGATTTGCTGATCCCCCACCATGTCAAAGAATGAATCCCATTGGACAAAGCAGATTTCCTACTATCAGAGCCAATTAAATGGGAATAAAATACACTGCTTTTTGGCAGGGAAGGGGTCCAAACATGCTACAGCTCAGAGCGACAGAGGGACAATATCCCATTAAACTGCTGGTACCCTGCAGTCTGAATCCAATATATCAAACCGCATGCAGATCCAGGGCCTAGAAAGGGTTTTCTCTGCCTGCAGCCAGACGCCGATGTAGCAGACTAACAGATCGAGGGATCTGACCCCTGAATGTGATTATATTTAAACAGTGTTTGCTGTATCTATATTTCTCTCAATACAAATATGTTGCATTACATAAATATATTCTATATGGACAGATAAAAAATATATACATTCATTAAAAGGTGATACAAACTTGCAATTCTGAGCAACTTTGCAATATACATTATTGACAAATTTTTAGTGGTTATAAAATTTTTATTTTTTAATTTTTTTTTGTAGTCAAATGCCCTGGCGGTCCTGATTTTTGAAACAATGTAGCAGAAGCCAGCTATGTTATTCAACGACAAGGACCTATTGGTGCACCAAGGGACAGACGGACGCTGCCTTCAGAAGCGATTCCATTTAAAAAAATTACATGCAAACCACTGGAAATGTGCAATGAAGGTATATTGGACAATAGCTCAGAACGGCAGAATCGTTTTTCATTAAGCAAAATCTTATTTTAGGTTGTATGCCCCCTTTAATAGTAAACTTTGCTAACTAGTACAGGTAAATGCACTTTTATCCAGAATACTCGGGACCTGGTGGATAACGGATCTTTCCGTCATTTGGATTTTCATACCTAGTCTAATCTACTAGAAAATCATGTAAACATTAAATAAACCCAATTGGTTTTGCTTCCTATAAGGATTATTTATAGCTTAGTCGGGATCATGTACAAGACACTGTTTTATTACTACAGAGAAAAAGAAAA